>NW_024871399.1:112500-115000 GCF_019054845.1 Dipodomys spectabilis | reverse complement strand
AACCCTAACCCTAACCCTGACCCTGACCCTGACCCTGACCCTGACCCTGACCCTGACCCTGACCCTGACCCTGACCCTGACCCTGACCCTGACCCTGACCCTGACCCTGACCCTGACCCTGACCCTAACCCTAACCCTAACCCTAACCCTAACCCTAACCCTGACCCTAAGCCTAACCCTATCCCTAACCCTAACCCTAACCGTAACCCTCACTCTGACCCTCACGCTAACACTCACCCTAACCCTAACCCTAAACCTTATCCTCACCTTAACCCTCACCCTAACCCTTACCCTCATCCTTTCCCTAACCCTAACCCTCACCCTCACCCTAACCCTAACCCAAACAATAACCCTAATGATCATCCTAACCCTAACCCTCACACTCACCCAAACCCAAACCTTAACCGTAACCCTCACCTTCACCCTCAACCTAAACCTCAACCTCACCCTCATCCTAACCCTCACCCTCACCCTAAACATCAACCTAACCGTAACCCTCTAAACCAAACCCTAACTCTAACCCTAACCTTCACCCTAACCCTAAACTTACCTCTCACCCTAACCCTCACCCTAACCCTAACCCTAAACTTTCCCTAACGCTAACCCTAACATTAACCCTCACCCTCATACTAAACATCACTCTAACGCTAACCCTCACCCTAACCCTAACCCTAAGCCTCATCCTAACCCTACCCCTCAACTTAACCTTCACCCTCCCCTAATCCTCACCCTAACTCTAACCCTAACCCTTACCTAAACAAAACCCTCACCCACACCCTCAACTTAACCCTCACCATAACCCTTACCTCACCCTAAACCTAACTCTAACCCTCAGCCTAAACCTAACCCTCACCCTAACCCTAAACCTACCCCTCACGCTAACCCTCATCCGAACCCTCACCCTAAACCTAACCCTCACCCTAAACCTAACCCTAACCCTCAACCTCACCGTAACACTCACCGTCACCCTAACACTCAACCTAACCCAAACCCTCACCCACACCCTAACCATCACACTCACCCGAACCCTAAACCTTACCCTAACCCTAAACCTCACCCTAAACATCACCCTAACCCTAACCTTCACCCTCACCCTCACCCTCACAATAAACATCAACTTAACCCTACATCTCAGCCTAACCCTAACCCTCTACCTGACCCTAAACCTCACCCTGACCCTCACCCTAACCCTAACCCTAACCCTAACCCTCACCGTAAACCTTACCCTTAACCTAACCCTCAACCTAAACCTAACCCTCACCCTAAACCTAACCCTCACACTAACCTTAACCCTAACCCTCACCCTCACCCTCTCAATACCCCTAACCCTAACCCTAATCTTAACACTGACCCTCACCCTTACCCTAACCCTAACCCTAACCCTTAACCTCACTCTCACCTTAACCCTCACATTCACCCTAAACCTCACCCTAACCCTACGCCTACCCCTCTCCCTAACCCTCACATTAACGCTAACCCTAACCCTAACCCCAACCCTAACCCTACCCCTAACTCTCAACCTCACACTAACCCTAAACCTAACCTTCACCCTCACCCTAACCCTAATCCTCACCCACACCCTAACCCTCAAACTCACCTGAAGCCTCTCCCTCACCCGAACCCTCATCCTCACCCTAAATCTCACCCTAAACATCACCCAAACCCTAACCCTCACCCTAACCCTAAACTTAACCCTCATCCTCACCCTAACCCTCACCCTAACCCTTATCCTCACCCTAACCCTAACCCTAACCCTAACCCTAACCCTAACCCTAACCCTAACCCTAACCCTAACCCTAACCCTAACCCTAACCCTAACCCTGACCCTAACCCTAACCCTAACCCTAACCCTAACCCTAACCCTAACCCTGACCCTAACCCTGACCCTGACCCTGACCCTGACCCTGACCCTGACCCTGACCCTGACCCTGACCCTGACCCTGACCCTAACCCTAACCCTAACCCTAACCCTGACCCTAACCCTAACCCTAACCCTAACCCTAACCCTAACCCTAACCCTAACCCTGACCCTAAGCCTAACCCTAACCCTAACCCTAACCCTAACCGTAACCCTCACTCTGACCCTCACGCTAACACTCACCCTAACCCTAACCCTAAACCTTATCCTCACCTTAACCCTCACCCTAACCCTTACCCTCATCCTTTCCCTAACCCTAACCCTCACCCTCACCCTAACCCTAACCCAAACAATAACCCTAATGATCATCCTAACCCTAACCCTCACACTCACCCAAACCCAAACCTTAACCGTAACCCTCACCTTCACCCTCAACCTAAACCTCAACCTCACCCTCATCCTAACCCTCACCCTCACCCTAAACATCAACCTAACCGTAACCCTCTAAACCAAACCCTAACTCTAACCCTAACCTTCACCCTAACCCTAAACTTACCTCTCACCCTAACCCTCACCCTAACCCTAACCCTAAACTTTCCCTAACGCTAACCCTAACATTAACCCTCACCCTCATACTAAACA
>NW_024871399.1:107500-110000 GCF_019054845.1 Dipodomys spectabilis | reverse complement strand
CCCTAACCCTCACCCTCACCCTAACCCTAACCCTAACCCTTAACCTCACTCTCACCTTAACCCTCACATTCACCCTAAACCTCACCCTAACCCTACGCCTACCCCTCTCCCTAACCCTCACATTAACGCTAACCCTAACCCTAACCCCAACCCTAACCCTACCCCTAACTCTCAACCTCACACTAACCCTAAACCTAACCTTCACCCTCACCCTAACCCTAATCCTCACCCACACCCTAACCCTCAAACTCACCTGAAGCCTCTCCCTCACCCGAACCCTCATCCTCACCCTAAATCTCACCCTAAACATCACCCAAACCCTAACCCTCACCCTAACCCTAAACTTAACCCTCATCCTCACCCTAACCCTCACCCTAACCCTTATCCTCACCCTAACCCTAACCCTAACCCTAACCCTAACCCTAACCCTAACCCTAACCCTAACCCTAACCCTAACCCTGACCCTAACCCTAACCCTAACCCTAACCCTAACCCTAACCCTAACCCTGACCCTGACCCTGACCCTGACCCTGACCCTGACCCTGACCCTGACCCTGACCCTGACCCTGACCCTGACCCTGACCCTGACCCTAACCCTAACCCTAACCCTAACCCTAACCCTAACCCTAACCCTAACCCTGACCCTAACCCTAACCCTAACCCTAACCCTAACCCTAACCCTGACCCTGACCCTGACCCTGACCCTGACCCTGACCCTGACCCTGACCCTGACCCTGACCCTGACCCTGACCCTGACCCTAACCCTAACCCTAACCCTAACCCTGACCCTAACCCTAACCCTAACCCTAACCCTAACCCTAACCCTAACCCTGACCCTAAGCCTAACCCTATCCCTAACCCTAACCCTAACCGTAACCCTCACTCTGACCCTCACGCTAACACTCACCCTAACCCTAACCCTAAACCTTATCCTCACCTTAACCCTCACCCTAACCCTTACCCTCATCCTTTCCCTAACCCTAACCCTCACCCTCACCCTAACCCTAACCCAAACAATAACCCTAATGATCATCCTAACCCTAACCCTCACACTCACCCAAACCCAAACCTTAACCGTAACCCTCACCTTCACCCTCAACCTAAACCTCAACCTCACCCTCATCCTAACCCTCACCCTCACCCTAAACATCAACCTAACCGTAACCCTCTAAACCAAACCCTAACTCTAACCCTAACCTTCACCCTAACCCTAAACTTACCTCTCACCCTAACCCTCACCCTAACCCTAACCCTAAACTTTCCCTAACGCTAACCCTAACATTAACCCTCACCCTCATACTAAACATCACTCTAACGCTAACCCTCACCCTAACCCTAACCCTAAGCCTCATCCTAACCCTACCCCTCAACTTAACCTTCACCCTCCCCTAATCCTCACCCTAACTCTAACCCTAACCCTTACCTAAACAAAACCCTCACCCACACCCTCAACTTAACCCTCACCATAACCCTTACCTCACCCTAAACCTAACTCTAACCCTCAGCCTAAACCTAACCCTCACCCTAACCCTAAACCTACCCCTCACGCTAACCCTCATCCGAACCCTCACCCTAAACCTAACCCTCACCCTAAACCTAACCCTAACCCTCAACCTCACCGTAACACTCACCGTCACCCTAACACTCAACCTAACCCAAACCCTCACCCACACCCTAACCATCACACTCACCCGAACCCTAAACCTTACCCTAACCCTAAACCTCACCCTAAACATCACCCTAACCCTAACCTTCACCCTCACCCTCACCCTCACAATAAACATCAACTTAACCCTACATCTCAGCCTAACCCTAACCCTCTACCTGACCCTAAACCTCACCCTGACCCTCACCCTAACCCTAACCTTAACCCTAACCCTCACCGTAAACCTTACCCTTAACCTAACCCTCAACCTAAACCTAACCCTCACCCTAAACCTAACCCTCACACTAACCTTAACCCTAACCCTCACCCTCACCCTCTCAATACCCCTAACCCTAACCCTAATCTTAACACTGACCCTCACCCTCACCCTAACCCTAACCCTAACCCTTAACCTCACTCTCACCTTAACCCTCACATTCACCCTAAACCTCACCCTAACCCTACGCCTACCCCTCTCCCTAACCCTCACATTAACGCTAACCCTAACCCTAACCCCAACCCTAACCCTACCCCTAACTCTCAACCTCACACTAACCCTAAACCTAACCTTCACCCTCACCCTAACCCTAATCCTCACCCACACCCTAACCCTCAAACTCACCTGAAGCCTCTCCCTCACCCGAACCCTCATCCTCACCCTAAATCTCACCCTAAACATCACCCAAACCCTAACCCTCACCCTAACCCTAAACTTAACCCTCATCCTCACCCTAACCCTCACCCTAACCCTTATCCTCACCCTAACCCTAACCCTAACCCTAACCCTAACCCTAACCCTAACCCTAACCCTAACCCTAACCCTAACCCTGACCCTAACCCTAACCCTAACCCTAA
>NW_024871399.1:92500-102500 GCF_019054845.1 Dipodomys spectabilis | reverse complement strand
CTAACCCTAACCTTCACCCTCACCCTCACCCTCACAATAAACATCAACTTAACCCTACATCTCAGCCTAACCCTAACCCTCTACCTGACCCTAAACCTCACCCTGACCCTCACCCTAACCCTAACCCTAACCCTAACCCTCACCGTAAACCTTACCCTTAACCTAACCCTCAACCTAAACCTAACCCTCACCCTAAACCTAACCCTCACACTAACCTTAACCCTAACCCTCACCCTCACCCTCTCAATACCCCTAACCCTAACCCTAATCTTAACACTGACCCTCACCCTCACCCTAACCCTAACCCTAACCCTTAACCTCACTCTCACCTTAACCCTCACATTCACCCTAAACCTCACCCTAACCCTACGCCTACCCCTCTCCCTAACCCTCACATTAACGCTAACCCTAACCCTAACCCCAACCCTAACCCTACCCCTAACTCTCAACCTCACACTAACCCTAAACCTAACCTTCACCCTCACCCTAACCCTAATCCTCACCCACACCCCAACCCTCAAACTCACCTGAAGCCTCTCCCTCACCCGAACCCTCATCCTCACCCTAAATCTCACCCTAAACATCACCCAAATCCTAACCCTCACCCTAACCCTAAACTTAACCCTCATCCTCACCCTAACCCTCACCCTAACCCTTATCCTCACCCTAACCCTAACCCTAACCCTAACCCTAACCCTAACCCTAACCCTAACCCTAACCCTAACCCTAACCCTAACCCTGACCCTAACCCTAACCCTAACCCTAACCCTAACCCTAACCCTAACCCTGACCCTAACCCTGACCCTGACCCTGACCCTGACCCTGACCCTGACCCTGACCCTGACCCTGACCCTGACCCTGACCCTGACCCTGACCCTAACCCTAACCCTAACCCTAACCCTGACCCTAACCCTAACCCTAACCCTAACCCTAACCCTAACCCTAACCCTAACCCTGACCCTAAGCCTAACCCTAACCCTAACCCTAACCCTAACCGTAACCCTCACTCTGACCCTCACGCTAACACTCACCCTAACCCTAACCCTAAACCTTATCCTCACCTTAACCCTCACCCTAACCCTTACCCTCATCCTTTCCCTAACCCTAACCCTCACCCTCACCCTAACCCTAACCCAAACAATAACCCTAATGATCATCCTAACCCTAACCCTCACACTCACCCAAACCCAAACCTTAACCGTAACCCTCACCTTCACCCTCAACCTAAACCTCAACCTCACCCTCATCCTAACCCTCACCCTCACCCTAAACATCAACCTAACCGTAACCCTCTAAACCAAACCCTAACTCTAACCCTAACCTTCACCCTAACCCTAAACTTACCTCTCACCCTAACCCTCACCCTAACCCTAACCCTAAACTTTCCCTAACGCTAACCCTAACATTAACCCTCACCCTCATACTAAACATCACTCTAACGCTAACCCTCACCCTAACCCTAACCCTAAGCCTCATCCTAACCCTACCCCTCAACTTAACCTTCACCCTCCCCTAATCCTCACCCTAACTCTAACCCTAACCCTTACCTAAACAAAACCCTCACCCACACCCTCAACTTAACCCTCACCATAACCCTTACCTCACCCTAAACCTAACTCTAACCCTCAGCCTAAACCTAACCCTCACCCTAACCCTAAACCTACCCCTCACGCTAACCCTCATCCGAACCCTCACCCTAAACCTAACCCTCACCCTAAACCTAACCCTAACCCTCAACCTCACCGTAACACTCACCGTCACCCTAACACTCAACCTAACCCAAACCCTCACCCACACCCTAACCATCACACTCACCCGAACCCTAAACCTTACCCTAACCCTAAACCTCACCCTAAACATCACCCTAACCCTAACCTTCACCCTCACCCTCACCCTCACAATAAACATCAACTTAACCCTACATCTCAGCCTAACCCTAACCCTCTACCTGACCCTAAACCTCACCCTGACCCTCACCCTAACCCTAACCCTAACCCTAACCCTCACCGTAAACCTTACCCTTAACCTAACCCTCAACCTAAACCTAACCCTCACCCTAAACCTAACCCTCACACTAACCTTAACCCTAACCCTCACCCTCACCCTCTCAATACCCCTAACCCTAACCCTAATCTTAACACTGACCCTCACCCTCACCCTAACCCTAACCCTAACCCTTAACCTCACTCTCACCTTAACCCTCACATTCACCCTAAACCTCACCCTAACCCTACGCCTACCCCTCTCCCTAACCCTCACATTAACGCTAACCCTAACCCTAACCCCAACCCTAACCCTACCCCTAACTCTCAACCTCACACTAACCCTAAACCTAACCTTCACCCTCACCCTAACCCTAATCCTCACCCACACCCTAACCCTCAAACTCACCTGAAGCCTCTCCCTCACCCGAACCCTCATCCTCACCCTAAATCTCACCCTAAACATCACCCAAACCCTAACCCTCACCCTAACCCTAAACTTAACCCTCATCCTCACCCTAACCCTCACCCTAACCCTTATCCTCACCCTAACCCTAACCCTAACCCTAACCCTAACCCTAACCCTAACCCTAACCCTAACCCTAACCCTAACCCTAACCCTGACCCTAACCCTAACCCTAACCCTAACCCTAACCCTGACCCTAACCCTGACCCTGACCCTGACCCTGACCCTGACCCTGACCCTGACCCTGACCCTGACCCTGACCCTGACCCTGACCCTAACCCTAACCCTAACCCTAACCCTGACCCTAACCCTAACCCTAACCCTAACCCTAACCCTAACCCTAACCCTAACCCTGACCCTAAGCCTAACCCTAACCCTAACCCTAACCCTAACCGTAACCCTCACTCTGACCCTCACGCTAACACTCACCCTAACCCTAACCCTAAACCTTATCCTCACCTTAACCCTCACCCTAACCCTTACCCTCATCCTTTCCCTAACCCTAACCCTCACCCTCACCCTAACCCTAACCCAAACAATAACCCTAATGATCATCCTAACCCTAACCCTCACACTCACCCAAACCCAAACCTTAACCGTAACCCTCACCTTCACCCTCAACCTAAACCTCAACCTCACCCTCATCCTAACCCTCACCCTCACCCTAAACATCAACCTAACCGTAACCCTCTAAACCAAACCCTAACTCTAACCCTAACCTTCACCCTAACCCTAAACTTACCTCTCACCCTAACCCTCACCCTAACCCTAACCCTAAACTTTCCCTAACGCTAACCCTAACATTAACCCTCACCCTCATACTAAACATCACTCTAACGCTAACCCTCACCCTAACCCTAACCCTAAGCCTCATCCTAACCCTACCCCTCAACTTAACCTTCACCCTCCCCTAATCCTCACCCTAACTCTAACCCTAACCCTTACCTAAACAAAACCCTCACCCACACCCTCAACTTAACCCTCACCATAACCCTTACCTCACCCTAAACCTAACTCTAACCCTCAGCCTAAACCTAACCCTCACCCTAACCCTAAACCTACCCCTCACGCTAACCCTCATCCGAACCCTCACCCTAAACCTAACCCTCACCCTAAACCTAACCCTAACCCTCAACCTCACCGTAACACTCACCGTCACCCTAACACTCAACCTAACCCAAACCCTCACCCACACCCTAACCATCACACTCACCCGAACCCTAAACCTTACCCTAACCCTAAACCTCACCCTAAACATCACCCTAACCCTAACCTTCACCCTCACCCTCACCCTCACAATAAACATCAACTTAACCCTACATCTCAGCCTAACCCTAACCCTCTACCTGACCCTAAACCTCACCCTGACCCTCACCCTAACCCTAACCCTAACCCTAACCCTCACCGTAAACCTTACCCTTAACCTAACCCTCAACCTAAACCTAACCCTCACCCTAAACCTAACCCTCACACTAACCTTAACCCTAACCCTCACCCTCACCCTCTCAATACCCCTAACCCTAACCCTAATCTTAACACTGACCCTCACCCTCACCCTAACCCTAACCCTAACCCTTAACCTCACTCTCACCTTAACCCTCACATTCACCCTAAACCTCACCCTAACCCTATGCCTACCCCTCTCCCTAACCCTCACATTAACGCTAACCCTAACCCTAACCCCAACCCTAACCCTACCCCTAACTCTCAACCTCACACTAACCCTAAACCTAACCTTCAACCTCATCCTAACCCTAATCCTCACCCACACCCTAACCCTCAAACTCACCTGAAGCCTCTCCCTCACCCGAACCCTCATCCTCACCCTAAATCTCACCCTAAACATCACCCAAACCCTAACCCTCACCCTAACCCTAAACTTAACCCTCATCCTCACCCTAACCCTCACCCTAACCCTTATCCTCACCCTAACCCTAACCCTAACCCTAACCCTAACCCTGACCCTGACCCTGACCCTGACCCTGACCCTGACCCTGACCCTGACCCTGACCCTGACCCTGACCCTGACCCTGACCCTGACCCTGACCCTGACCCTAACCCTAACCCTAACCCTGACCCTAACCCTAACCCTAACCCTAACCCTAACCCTAACCCTAACCCTAACCCTAACCGTAACCCTCACTCTGACCCTCACGCTAACACTCACCCTAACCCTAACCCTAAACCTTATCCTCACCTTAACCCTCACCCTAACCCTTACCCTCATCCTTTCCCTAACCCTAACCCTCACCCTCACCCTAACCCTAACCCAAACAATAACCCTAATGATTATCCTAACCCTAACCCTCACACTCACCCAAACCCAAACCTTAACCGTAACCCTCACCTTCACCCTCAACCTAAACCTCAACCTCACCCTCATCCTAACCCTCACCCTCACCCTAAACATCAACCTAACCGTAACCCTCTAAACCAAACCCTAACTCTAACCCTAACCTTCACCCTAACCCTAAACTTACCTCTCACCCTAACCCTCACCCTAACCCTAACCCTAAACTTTCCCTAACGCTAACCCTAACATTAACCCTCACCCTCATACTAAACATCACTCTAACGCTAACCCTCACCCTAACCCTAACCCTAAGCCTCATCCTAACCCTACCCCTCAACTTAACCTTCACCCTCCCCTAATCCTCACCCTAACTCTAACCCTAACCCTTACCTAAACAAAACCCTCACCCACACCCTCAACCCTCACCATAACCCTTACCTCACCCTAAACCTAACTCTAACCCTCAGCCTAAACCTAACCCTCACCCTAACCCTAAACCTACCCCTCACGCTAACCCTCATCCGAACCCTCACCCTAAACCTAACCCTCACCCTAAACCTAACCCTAACCCTCAACCTCACCGTAACACTCACCGTCACCCTAACACTCAACCTAACCCAAACCCTCACCCACACCCTAACCATCACACTCACCCGAACCCTAAACCTTACCCTAACCCTAAACCTCACCCTAAACATCACCCTAACCCTAACCTTCACCCTCACCCTCACCCTCACAATAAACATCAACTTAACCCTACATCTCAGCCTAACCCTAACCCTCTACCTGACCCTAAACCTCACCCTGACCCTCACCCTAACCCTAACCCTAACCCTAACCCTCACCGTAAACCTTACCCTTAACCTAACCCTCAACCTAAACCTAACCCTCACCCTAAACCTAACCCTCACACTAACCTTAACCCTAACCCTCACCCTCACCCTCTCAATACCCCTAACCCTAACCCTAATCTTAACACTGACCCTCACCCTCACCCTAACCCTAACCCTAACCCTTAACCTCACTCTCACCTTAACCCTCACATTCACCCTAAACCTCACCCTAACCCTACGCCTACCCCTCTCCCTAACCTTCACATTAACGCTAACCCTAACCCTAACCCCAACCCTAACCCTACCCCTAACTCTCAACCTCACACTAACCCTAAACCTAACCTTCACCCTCACCCTAACCCTAATCCTCACCCACACCCTAACCCTCAAACTCACCTGAAGCCTCTCCCTCACCCGAACCCTCATCCTCACCCTAAATCTCACCCTAAACATCACCCAAACCCTAACCCTCACCCTAACCCTAAACTTAACCCTCATCCTCACCCTAACCCTCACCCTAACCCTTATCCTCACCCTAACCCTAACCCTAACCCTAACCCTAACCCTAACCCTAACCCTAACCCTAACCCTAACCCTAACCCTAACCCTAACCCTAACCCTGACCCTAACCCTAACCCTAACCCTAACCCTAACCCTAACCCTAACCCTGACCCTAACCCTGACCCTGACCCTGACCCTGACCCTGACCCTGACCCTGACCCTGACCCTGACCCTGACCCTGACCCTGACCCTGACCCTGACCCTGACCCTGACCCTAACCCTAACCCTAACCCTAACCCTGACCCTAACCCTAACCCTAACCCTAACCCTAACCCTAACCCTAACCCTAACCCTAACCGTAACCCTCACTCTGACCCTCACGCTAACACTCACCCTAACCCTAACCCTAAACCTTATCCTCACCTTAACCCTCACCCTAACCCTTACCCTCATCCTTTCCCTAACCCTAACCCTCACCCTCACCCTAACCCTAACCCAAACAATAACCCTAATGATCATCCTAACCCTAACCCTCACACTCACCCAAACCCAAACCTTAACCGTAACCCTCACCTTCACCCTCAACCTAAACCTCAACCTCACCCTCATCCTAACCCTCACCCTCACCCTAAACATCAACCTAACCGTAACCCTCTAAACCAAACCCTAACTCTAACCCTAACCTTCACCCTAACCCTAAACTTACCTCTCACCCTAACCCTCACCCTAACCCTAACCCTAAACTTTCCCTAACGCTAACCCTAACATTAACCCTCACCCTCATACTAAACATCACTCTAACGCTAACCCTCACCCTAACCCTAACCCTAAGCCTCATCCTAACCCTACCCCTCAACTTAACCTTCACCCTCCCCTAATCCTCACCCTAACTCTAACCCTAACCCTTACCTAAACAAAACCCTCACCCACACCCTCAACTTAACCCTCACCATAACCCTTACCTCACCCTAAACCTAACTCTAACCCTCAGCCTAAACCTAACCCTCACCCTAACCCTAAACCTACCCCTCACGCTAACCCTCATCCGAACCCTCACCCTAAACCTAACCCTCACCCTAAACCTAACCCTAACCCTCAACCTCACCGTAACACTCACCGTCACCCTAACACTCAACCTAACCCAAACCCTCACCCACACCCTAACCATCACACTCACCCGAACCCTAAACCTTACCCTAACCCTAAACCTCACCCTAAACATCACCCTAACCCTAACCTTCACCCTCACCCTCACCCTCACAATAAACATCAACTTAACCCTACATCTCAGCCTAACCCTAACCCTCTACCTGACCCTAAACCTCACCCTGACCCTCACCCTAACCCTAACCCTAACCCTCACCGTAAACCTTACCCTTAACCTAACCCTCAACCTAAACCTAACCCTCACCCTAAACCTAACCCTCACACTAACCTTAACCCTAACCCTCACCCTCACCCTCTCAATACCCCTAACCCTAACCCTAATCTTAACACTGACCCTCACCCTCACCCTAACCCTAACCCTAACCCTTAACCTCACTCTCACCTTAACCCTCACATTCACCCTAAACCTCACCCTAACCCTACGCCTACCCCTCTCCCTAACCCTCACATTAACGCTAACCCTAACCCTAACCCCAACCCTAACCCTACCCCTAACTCTCAACCTCACACTAACCCTAAACCTAACCTTCAACCTCATCCTAACCCTAATCCTCACCCACACCCTAACCCTCAAACTCACCTGAAGCCTCTCCCTCACCCGAACCCTCATCCTCACCCTAAATCTCACCCTAAACATCACCCAAACCCTAACCCTCACCCTAACCCTAAACTTAACCCTCATCCTCACCCTAACCCTCACCCTAACCCTTATCCTCACCCTAACCCTAACCCTAACCCTAACCCTAACCCTAACCCTGACCCTGACCCTGACCCTGACCCTGACCCTGACCCTGACCCTGACCCTGACCCTGACCCTGACCCTGACCCTGACCCTGACCCTGACCCTGACCCTAACCCTAACCCTAACCCTAACCCTAACCCTAACCCTAACCCTAACCGTAACCCTCACTCTGACCCTCACGCTAACACTCACCCTAACCCTAACCCTAAACCTTATCCTCACCTTAACCCTCACCCTAACCCTTACCCTCATCCTTTCCCTAACCCTAACCCTCACCCTCACCCTAACCCTAACCCAAACAATAACCCTAATGATCATCCTAACCCTAACCCTCACACTCACCCAAACCCAAACCTTAACCGTAACCCTCACCTTCACCCTCAACCTAAACCTCAACCTCACCCTCATCCTAACCCTCACCCTCACCCTAAACATCAACCTAACCGTAACCCTCTAAACCAAACCCTAACTCTAACCCTAACCTTCACCCTAACCCTAAACTTACCTCTCACCCTAACCCTCACCCTAACCCTAACCCTAAACTTTCCCTAACGCTAACCCTAACATTAACCCTCACCCTCATACTAAACATCACTCTAACGCTAACCCTCACCCTAACCCTAACCCTAAGCCTCATCCTAACCCTACCCCTCAACTTAACCTTCACCCTCCCCTAATCCTCACCCTAACTCTAACCCTAACCCTTACCTAAACAAAACCCTCACCCACACCCTCAACTTAACCCTCACCATAACCCTTACCTCACCCTAAACCTAACTCTAACCCTCAGCCTAAACCTAACCCTCACCCTAACCCTAAACCTACCCCTCACGCTAACCCTCATCCGAACCCTCACCCTAAACCTAACCCTCACCCTAAACCTAACCCTAACCCTCAACCTCACCGTAACACTCACCGTCACCCTAACACTCAACCTAACCCAAACCCTCACCCACACCCTAACCATCACACTCACCCGAACCCTAAACCTTACCCTAACCCTAAACCTCACCCTAAACATCACCCTAACCCTAACCTTCACCCTCACCCTCACCCTCACAATAAACATCAACTTAACCCTACATCTCAGCCTAACCCTAACCCTCTACCTGACCCTAAACCTCACCCTGACCCTCACCCTAACCCTAACCCTAACCCTCACCGTAAACCTTACCCTTAACCTAACCCTCAACCTAAACCTAACCCTCACCCTAAACCTAACCCTCACACTAACCTTAACCCTAACCCTCACCCTCACCCTCTCAATACCCCTAACCCTAACCCTAATCTTAACACTGACCCTCACCCTCACCCTAACCCTAACCCTAACCCTTAACCTCACTCTCACCTTAACCCTCACATTCACCCTAAACCTCACCCTAACCCTACGCCTACCCCTCTCCCTAACCCTCACATTAACGCTAACCCTAACCCTAACCCCAACCCTAACCCTACCCCTAACTCTCAACCTCACACTAACCCTAAACCTAACCTTCAACCTCATCCTAACCCTAATCCTCACCCACACCCTAACCCTCAAACTCACCTGAAGCCTCTCCCTCACCCGAACCCTCATCCTCACCCTAAATCTCACCCTAAACATCACCCAAACCCTAACCCTCACCCTAACCCTAAACTTAACCCTCATCCTCACCCTAACCCTCACCCTAACCCTTATCCTCACCCTAACCCTAACCCTAACCCTAACCCTAACCCTAACCCTGACCCTGACCCTGACCCTGACCCTGACCCTGACCCTGACCCTGACCCTGACCCTGACCCTGACCCTGACCCTGACCCTGACCCTGACCCTGACCCTAACCCTAACCCTAACCCTGACCCTAACCCTAACCCTAACCCTAACCCTAACCCTAACCCTAACCCTAACCCTAACCGTAACCCTCACTCTGACCCTCACGCTAACACTCACCCTAACCCTAACCCTAAACCTTATCCTCACCTTAACCCTCACCCTAACCCTTACCCTCATCCTTTCCCTAACCCTAACCCTCACCC
>NW_024871399.1:80000-87500 GCF_019054845.1 Dipodomys spectabilis | reverse complement strand
ACCCTGACCCTGACCCTGACCCTGACCCTGACCCTGACCCTGACCCTGACCCTGACCCTGACCCTGACCCTGACCCTGACCCTAACCCTAACCCTAACCCTGACCCTAACCCTAACCCTAACCCTAACCCTAACCCTAACCCTAACCCTAACCCTAACCGTAACCCTCACTCTGACCCTCACGCTAACACTCACCCTAACCCTAACCCTAAACCTTATCCTCACCTTAACCCTCACCCTAACCCTTACCCTCATCCTTTCCCTAACCCTAACCCTCACCCTCACCCTAACCCTAACCCAAACAATAACCCTAATGATTATCCTAACCCTAACCCTCACACTCACCCAAACCCAAACCTTAACCGTAACCCTCACCTTCACCCTCAACCTAAACCTCAACCTCACCCTCATCCTAACCCTCACCCTCACCCTAAACATCAACCTAACCGTAACCCTCTAAACCAAACCCTAACTCTAACCCTAACCTTCACCCTAACCCTAAACTTACCTCTCACCCTAACCCTCACCCTAACCCTAACCCTAAACTTTCCCTAACGCTAACCCTAACATTAACCCTCACCCTCATACTAAACATCACTCTAACGCTAACCCTCACCCTAACCCTAACCCTAAGCCTCATCCTAACCCTACCCCTCAACTTAACCTTCACCCTCCCCTAATCCTCACCCTAACTCTAACCCTAACCCTTACCTAAACAAAACCCTCACCCACACCCTCAACTTAACCCTCACCATAACCCTTACCTCACCCTAAACCTAACTCTAACCCTCAGCCTAAACCTAACCCTCACCCTAACCCTAAACCTACCCCTCACGCTAACCCTCATCCGAACCCTCACCCTAAACCTAACCCTCACCCTAAACCTAACCCTAACCCTCAACCTCACCGTAACACTCACCGTCACCCTAACACTCAACCTAACCCAAACCCTCACCCACACCCTAACCATCACACTCACCCGAACCCTAAACCTTACCCTAACCCTAAACCTCACCCTAAACATCACCCTAACCCTAACCTTCACCCTCACCCTCACCCTCACAATAAACATCAACTTAACCCTACATCTCAGCCTAACCCTAACCCTCTACCTGACCCTAAACCTCACCCTGACCCTCACCCTAACCCTAACCCTAACCCTAACCCTCACCGTAAACCTTACCCTTAACCTAACCCTCAACCTAAACCTAACCCTCACCCTAAACCTAACCCTCACACTAACCTTAACCCTAACCCTCACCCTCACCCTCTCAATACCCCTAACCCTAACCCTAATCTTAACACTGACCCTCACCCTCACCCTAACCCTAACCCTAACCCTTAACCTCACTCTCACCTTAACCCTCACATTCACCCTAAACCTCACCCTAACCCTACGCCTACCCCTCTCCCTAACCCTCACATTAACGCTAACCCTAACCCTAACCCCAACCCTAACCCTACCCCTAACTCTCAACCTCACACTAACCCTAAACCTAACCTTCACCCTCACCCTAACCCTAATCCTCACCCACACCCTAACCCTCAAACTCACCTGAAGCCTCTCCCTCACCCGAACCCTCATCCTCACCCTAAATCTCACCCTAAACATCACCCAAACCCTAACCCTCACCCTAACCCTAAACTTAACCCTCATCCTCACCCTAACCCTCACCCTAACCCTTATCCTCACCCTAACCCTAACCCTAACCCTAACCCTAACCCTAACCCTAACCCTAACCCTAACCCTAACCCTAACCCTGACCCTAACCCTAACCCTAACCCTAACCCTAACCCTAACCCTAACCCTGACCCTAACCCTGACCCTGACCCTGACCCTGACCCTGACCCTGACCCTGACCCTGACCCTGACCCTGACCCTGACCCTGACCCTGACCCTGACCCTGACCCTGACCCTAACCCTAACCCTAACCCTGACCCTAACCCTAACCCTAACCCTAACCCTAACCCTAACCCTAACCCTAACCCTGACCCTAAGCCTAACCCTAACCCTAACCCTAACCCTAACCGTAACCCTCACTCTGACCCTCACGCTAACACTCACCCTAACCCTAACCCTAAACCTTATCCTCACCTTAACCCTCACCCTAACCCTTACCCTCATCCTTTCCCTAACCCTAACCCTCACCCTCACCCTAACCCTAACCCAAACAATAACCCTAATGATCATCCTAACCCTAACCCTCACACTCACCCAAACCCAAACCTTAACCGTAACCCTCACCTTCACCCTCAACCTAAACCTCAACCTCACCCTCATCCTAACCCTCACCCTCACCCTAAACATCAACCTAACCGTAACCCTCTAAACCAAACCCTAACTCTAACCCTAACCTTCACCCTAACCCTAAACTTACCTCTCACCCTAACCCTCACCCTAACCCTAACCCTAAACTTTCCCTAACGCTAACCCTAACATTAACCCTCACCCTCATACTAAACATCACTCTAACGCTAACCCTCACCCTAACCCTAACCCTAAGCCTCATCCTAACCCTACCCCTCAACTTAACCTTCACCCTCCCCTAATCCTCACCCTAACTCTAACCCTAACCCTTACCTAAACAAAACCCTCACCCACACCCTCAACTTAACCCTCACCATAACCCTTACCTCACCCTAAACCTAACTCTAACCCTCAGCCTAAACCTAACCCTCACCCTAACCCTAAACCTACCCCTCACGCTAACCCTCATCCGAACCCTCACCCTAAACCTAACCCTCACCCTAAACCTAACCCTAACCCTCAACCTCACCGTAACACTCACCGTCACCCTAACACTCAACCTAACCCAAACCCTCACCCACACCCTAACCATCACACTCACCCGAACCCTAAACCTTACCCTAACCCTAAACCTCACCCTAAACATCACCCTAACCCTAACCTTCACCCTCACCCTCACCCTCACAATAAACATCAACTTAACCCTACATCTCAGCCTAACCCTAACCCTCTACCTGACCCTAAACCTCACCCTGACCCTCACCCTAACCCTAACCCTAACCCTCACCGTAAACCTTACCCTTAACCTAACCCTCAACCTAAACCTAACCCTCACCCTAAACCTAACCCTCACACTAACCTTAACCCTAACCCTCACCCTCACCCTCTCAATACCCCTAACCCTAACCCTAATCTTAACACTGACCCTCACCCTCACCCTAACCCTAACCCTAACCCTTAACCTCACTCTCACCTTAACCCTCACATTCACCCTAAACCTCACCCTAACCCTACGCCTACCCCTCTCCCTAACCCTCACATTAACGCTAACCCTAACCCTAACCCCAACCCTAACCCTACCCCTAACTCTCAACCTCACACTAACCCTAAACCTAACCTTCAACCTCATCCTAACCCTAATCCTCACCCACACCCTAACCCTCAAACTCACCTGAAGCCTCTCCCTCACCCGAACCCTCATCCTCACCCTAAATCTCACCCTAAACATCACCCAAACCCTAACCCTCACCCTAACCCTAAACTTAACCCTCATCCTCACCCTAACCCTCACCCTAACCCTTATCCTCACCCTAACCCTAACCCTAACCCTAACCCTAACCCTAACCCTGACCCTGACCCTGACCCTGACCCTGACCCTGACCCTGACCCTGACCCTGACCCTGACCCTGACCCTGACCCTGACCCTGACCCTAACCCTAACCCTAACCCTGACCCTAACCCTAACCCTAACCCTAACCCTAACCCTAACCCTAACCCTAACCGTAACCCTCACTCTGACCCTCACGCTAACACTCACCCTAACCCTAACCCTAAACCTTATCCTCACCTTAACCCTCACCCTAACCCTTACCCTCATCCTTTCCCTAACCCTAACCCTCACCCTCACCCTAACCCTAACCCAAACAATAACCCTAATGATTATCCTAACCCTAACCCTCACACTCACCCAAACCCAAACCTTAACCGTAACCCTCACCTTCACCCTCAACCTAAACCTCAACCTCACCCTCATCCTAACCCTCACCCTCACCCTAAACATCAACCTAACCGTAACCCTCTAAACCAAACCCTAACTCTAACCCTAACCTTCACCCTAACCCTAAACTTACCTCTCACCCTAACCCTCACCCTAACCCTAACCCTAAACTTTCCCTAACGCTAACCCTAACATTAACCCTCACCCTCATACTAAACATCACTCTAACGCTAACCCTCACCCTAACCCTAACCCTAAGCCTCATCCTAACCCTACCCCTCAACTTAACCTTCACCCTCCCCTAATCCTCACCCTAACTCTAACCCTAACCCTTACCTAAACAAAACCCTCACCCACACCCTCAACTTAACCCTCACCATAACCCTTACCTCACCCTAAACCTAACTCTAACCCTCAGCCTAAACCTAACCCTCACCCTAACCCTAAACCTACCCCTCACGCTAACCCTCATCCGAACCCTCACCCTAAACCTAACCCTCACCCTAAACCTAACCCTAACCCTCAACCTCACCGTAACACTCACCGTCACCCTAACACTCAACCTAACCCAAACCCTCACCCACACCCTAACCATCACACTCACCCGAACCCTAAACCTTACCCTAACCCTAAACCTCACCCTAAACATCACCCTAACCCTAACCTTCACCCTCACCCTCACCCTCACAATAAACATCAACTTAACCCTACATCTCAGCCTAACCCTAACCCTCTACCTGACCCTAAACCTCACCCTGACCCTCACCCTAACCCTAACCCTAACCCTAACCCTCACCGTAAACCTTACCCTTAACCTAACCCTCAACCTAAACCTAACCCTCACCCTAAACCTAACCCTCACACTAACCTTAACCCTAACCCTCACCCTCACCCTCTCAATACCCCTAACCCTAACCCTAATCTTAACACTGACCCTCACCCTCACCCTAACCCTAACCCTAACCCTTAACCTCACTCTCACCTTAACCCTCACATTCACCCTAAACCTCACCCTAACCCTACGCCTACCCCTCTCCCTAACCCTCACATTAACGCTAACCCTAACCCTAACCCCAAAACTAACCCTACCCCTAACTCTCAACCTCACACTAACCCTAAACCCAACCTTCACCCTCACCCTAACCCTCAAACTCACCTGAAGCCTCTCCCTCACCCGAACCCTCATCCTCACCCTAAATCTCACCCTAAACATCACCCAAACCCTAACCCTCACCCTAACCCTAAACTTAACCCTCATCCTCACCCTAACCCTCACCCTAACCCTTATCCTCACCCTAACCCTAACCCTAACCCTAACCCTAACCCTAACCCTAACCCTAACCCTAACCCTAACCCTAACCCTAACCCTAACCCTGACCCTAACCCTAACCCTAACCCTAACCCTAACCCTAACCCTAACCCTGACCCTAACCCTGACCCTGACCCTGACCCTGACCCTGACCCTGACCCTGACCCTGACCGTGACCCTGACCCTGACCCTGACCCTGACCCTGACCCTGACCCTAACCCTAACCCTAACCCTAACCCTGACCCTAACCCTAACCCTAACCCTAACCCTAACCCTAACCCTAACCCTAACCCTGACCCTAAGCCTAACCCTAACCCTAACCCTAACCCTAACCGTAACCCTCACTCTGACCCTCACGCTAACACTCACCCTAACCCTAACCCTAAACCTTATCCTCACCTTAACCCTCACCCTAACCCTTACCCTCATCCTTTCCCTAACCCTAACCCTCACCCTCACCCTAACCCTAACCCAAACAATAACCCTAATGATCATCCTAACCCTAACCCTCACACTCACCCAAACCCAAACCTTAACCGTAACCCTCACCTTCACCCTCAACCTAAACCTCAACCTCACCCTCATCCTAACCCTCACCCTCACCCTAAACATCAACCTAACCGTAACCCTCTAAACCAAACCCTAACTCTAACCCTAACCTTCACCCTAACCCTAAACTTACCTCTCACCCTAACCCTCACCCTAACCCTAACCCTAAACTTTCCCTAACGCTAACCCTAACATTAACCCTCACCCTCATACTAAACATCACTCTAACGCTAACCCTCACCCTAACCCTAACCCTAAGCCTCATCCTAACCCTACCCCTCAACTTAACCTTCACCCTCCCCTAATCCTCACCCTAACTCTAACCCTAACCCTTACCTAAACAAAACCCTCACCCACACCCTCAACTTAACCCTCACCATAACCCTTACCTCACCCTAAACCTAACTCTAACCCTCAGCCTAAACCTAACCCTCACCCTAACCCTAAACCTACCCCTCACGCTAACCCTCATCCGAACCCTCACCCTAAACCTAACCCTCACCCTAAACCTAACCCTAACCCTCAACCTCACCGTAACACTCACCGTCACCCTAACACTCAACCTAACCCAAACCCTCACCCACACCCTAACCATCACACTCACCCGAACCCTAAACCTTACCCTAACCCTAAACCTCACCCTAAACATCACCCTAACCCTAACCTTCACCCTCACCCTCACCCTCACAATAAACATCAACTTAACCCTACATCTCAGCCTAACCCTAACCCTCTACCTGACCCTAAACCTCACCCTGACCCTCACCCTAACCCTAACCCTAACCCTAACCCTCACCGTAAACCTTACCCTTAACCTAACCCTCAACCTAAACCTAACCCTCACCCTAAACCTAACCCTCACACTAACCTTAACCCTAACCCTCACCCTCACCCTCTCAATACCCCTAACCCTAACCCTAATCTTAACACTGACCCTCACCCTCACCCTAACCCTAACCCTAACCCTTAACCTCACTCTCACCTTAACCCTCACATTCACCCTAAACCTCACCCTAACCCTACGCCTACCCCTCTCCCTAACCCTCACATTAACGCTAACCCTAACCCTAACCCCAACCCTAACCCTACCCCTAACTCTCAACCTCACACTAACCCTAAACCTAACCTTCACCCTCATCCTAACCCTAATCCTCACCCACACCCTAACCCTCAAACTCACCTGAAGCCTCTCCCTCACCCGAACCCTCATCCTCACCCTAAATCTCACCCTAAACATCACCCAAACCCTAACCCTCACCCTAACCCTAAACTTAACCCTCATCCTCACCCTAACCCTCACCCTAACCCTTATCCTCACCCTAACCCTAACCCTAACCCTAACCCTAACCCTAACCCTAACCCTAACCCTAACCCTAACCATAACCCTGACCCTAACCCTAACCCTAACCCTAACCCTAACCCTGACCCTAACCCTGACCCTGACCCTGACCCTGACCCTGACCCTGACCCTGACCCTGACCCTGACCCTGACCCTGACCCTGACCCTGACCCTGACCCTAACCCTAACCCTAACCCTAACCCTGACCCTAACCCTAACCCTAACCCTAACCCTAACCCTAACCCTAACCCTGACCCTAAGCCTAACCCTAACCCTAACCCTAACCCTAACCGTAACCCTCACTCTGACCCTCACGCTAACACTCACCCTAACCCTAAC
>NW_024871399.1:60000-67500 GCF_019054845.1 Dipodomys spectabilis | reverse complement strand
CCTGACCCTGACCCTGACCCTGACCCTGACCCTGACCCTGACCCTGACCCTGACCCTGACCCTAACCCTAACCCTAACCCTAACCCTGACCCTAACCCTAACCCTAACCCTAACCCTAACCCTAACCCTAACCCTGACCCTAAGCCTAACCCTAACCCTAACCCTAACCCTAACCGTAACCCTCACTCTGACCCTCACGCTAACACTCACCCTAACCCTAACCCTAAACCTTATCCTCACCTTAACCCTCACCCTAACCCTTACCCTCATCCTTTCCCTAACCCTAACCCTCACCCTCACCCTAACCCTAACCCAAACAATAACCCTAATGATCATCCTAACCCTAACCCTCACACTCACCCAAACCCAAACCTTAACCGTAACCCTCACCTTCACCCTCAACCTAAACCTCAACCTCACCCTCATCCTAACCCTCACCCTCACCCTAAACATCAACCTAACCGTAACCCTCTAAACCAAACCCTAACTCTAACCCTAACCTTCACCCTAACCCTAAACTTACCTCTCACCCTAACCCTCACCCTAACCCTAACCCTAAACTTTCCCTAACGCTAACCCTAACATTAACCCTCACCCTCATACTAAACATCACTCTAACGCTAACCCTCACCCTAACCCTAACCCTAAGCCTCATCCTAACCCTACCCCTCAACTTAACCTTCACCCTCCCCTAATCCTCACCCTAACTCTAACCCTAACCCTTACCTAAACAAAACCCTCACCCACACCCTCAACTTAACCCTCACCATAACCCTTACCTCACCCTAAACCTAACTCTAACCCTCAGCCTAAACCTAACCCTCACCCTAACCCTAAACCTACCCCTCACGCTAACCCTCATCCGAACCCTCACCCTAAACCTAACCCTCACCCTAAACCTAACCCTAACCCTTAACCTCACCGTAACACTCACCGTCACCCTAACACTCAACCTAACCCAAACCCTCACCCACACCCTAACCATCACACTCACCCGAACCCTAAACCTTACCCTAACCCTAAACCTCACCCTAAACATCACCCTAACCCTAACCTTCACCCTCACCCTCACCCTCACAATAAACATCAACTTAACCCTACATCTCAGCCTAACCCTAACCCTCTACCTGACCCTAAACCTCACCCTGACCCTCACCCTAACCCTAACCCTAACCCTAACCCTCACCGTAAACCTTACCCTTAACCTAACCCTCAACCTAAACCTAACCCTCACCCTAAACCTAACCCTCACACTAACCTTAACCCTAACCCTCACCCTCACCCTCTCAATACCCCTAACCCTAACCCTAATCTTAACACTGACCCTCACCCTCACCCTAACCCTAACCCTAACCCTTAACCTCACTCTCACCTTAACCCTCACATTCACCCTAAACCTCACCCTAACCCTACGCCTACCCCTCTCCCTAACCCTCACATTAACGCTAACCCTAACCCTAACCCCAACCCTAACCCTACCCCTAACTCTCAACCTCACACTAACCCTAAACCTAACCTTCACCCTCATCCTAACCCTAATCCTCACCCACACCCTAACCGTCTAACTCACCTGAAGCCTCTCCCTCACCCGAACCCTCATCCTCACCCTAAATCTCACCCTAAACATCACCCAAACCCTAACCCTCACCCTAACCCTAAACTTAACCCTCATCCTCACCCTAACCCTCACCCTAACCCTTATCCTCACCCTAACCCTAACCCTAACCCTAACCCTAACCCTAACCCTAACCCTAACCCTAACCCTAACCCTAACCCTAACCCTGACCCTAACCCTAACCCTAACCCTAACCCTAACCCTAACCCTGACCCTGACCCTGACCCTGACCCTGACCCTGACCCTGACCCTGACCCTGACCCTGACCCTGACCCTGACCCTGACCCTGACCCTGACCCTAACCCTAACCCTAACCCTAACCCTGACCCTAACCCTAACCCTAACCCTAACCCTAACCCTAACCCTAACCCTGACTCTAAGCCTAACCCTATCCCTAACCCTAACCCTAACCGTAACCCTCACTCTGACCCTCACGCTAACACTCACCCTAACCCTAACCCTAAACCTTATCCTCACCTTAACCCTCACCCTAACCCTTACCCTCATCCTTTCCCTAACCCTAACCCTCACCCTCACCCTAACCCTAACCCAAACAATAACCCTAATGATCATCCTAACCCTAACCCTCACACTCACCCAAACCCAAACCTTAACCGTAACCCTCACCTTCACCCTCAACCTAAACCTCAACCTCACCCTCATCCTAACCCTCACCCTCACCCTAAACATCAACCTAACCGTAACCCTCTAAACCAAACCCTAACTCTAACCCTAACCTTCACCCTAACCCTAAACTTACCTCTCACCCTAACCCTCACCCTAACCCTAACCCTAAACTTTCCCTAACGCTAACCCTAACATTAACCCTCACCCTCATACTAAACATCACTCTAACGCTAACCCTCACCCTAACCCTAACCCTAAGCCTCATCCTAACCCTACCCCTCAACTTAACCTTCACCCTCCCCTAATCCTCACCCTAACTCTAACCCTAACCCTTACCTAAACAAAACCCTCACCCACACCCTCAACTTAACCCTCACCATAACCCTTACCTCACCCTAAACCTAACTCTAACCCTCAGCCTAAACCTAACCCTCACCCTAACCCTAAACCTACCCCTCACGCTAACCCTCATCCGAACCCTCACCCTAAACCTAACCCTCACCCTAAACCTAACCCTAACCCTCAACCTCACCGTAACACTCACCGTCACCCTAACACTCAACCTAACCCAAACCCTCACCCACACCCTAACCATCACACTCACCCGAACCCTAAACCTTACCCTAACCCTAAACCTCACCCTAAACATCACCCTAACCCTAACCTTCACCCTCACCCTCACCCTCACAATAAACATCAACTTAACCCTACATCTCAGCCTAACCCTAACCCTCTACCTGACCCTAAACCTCACCCTGACCCTCACCCTAACCCTAACCCTAACCCTAACCCTCACCGTAAACCTTACCCTTAACCTAACCCTCAACCTAAACCTAACCCTCACCCTAAACCTAACCCTCACACTAACCTTAACCCTAACCCTCACCCTCACCCTCTCAATACCCCTAACCCTAACCCTAATCTTAACACTGACCCTCACCCTCACCCTAACCCTAACCCTAACCCTTAACCTCACTCTCACCTTAACCCTCACATTCACCCTAAACCTCACCCTAACCCTACGCCTACCCCTCTCCCTAACCCTCACATTAACGCTAACCCTAACCCTAACCCCAACCCTAACCCTACCCCTAACTCTCAACCTCACACTAACCCTAAACCTAACCTTCACCCTCATCCTAACCCTAATCCTCACCCACACCCTAACCGTCTAACTCACCTGAAGCCTCTCCCTCACCCGAACCCTCATCCTCACCCTAAATCTCACCCTAAACATCACCCAAACCCTAACCCTCACCCTAACCCTAAACTTAACCCTCATCCTCACCCTAACCCTCACCCTAACCCTTATCCTCACCCTAACCCTAACCCTAACCCTAACCCTAACCCTAACCCTAACCCTAACCCTAACCCTAACCCTAACCCTGACCCTAACCCTAACCCTAACCCTAACCCTGACCCTGACCCTGACCCTGACCCTGACCCTGACCCTGACCCTGACCCTGACCCTGACCCTGACCCTGACCCTAACCCTAACCCTAACCCTAACCCTGACCCTAACCCTAACCCTAACCCTAACCCTAACCCTAACCCTAACCCTGACCCTAAGCCTAACCCTAACCCTAACCCTAACCCTAACCGTAACCCTCACTCTGACCCTCACGCTAACACTCACCCTAACCCTAACCCTAAACCTTATCCTCACCTTAACCCTCACCCTAACCCTTACCCTCATCCTTTCCCTAACCCTAACCCTCACCCTCACCCTAACCCTAACCCAAACAATAACCCTAATGATCATCCTAACCCTAACCCTCACACTCACCCAAACCCAAACCTTAACCGTAACCCTCACCTTCACCCTCAACCTAAACCTCAACCTCACCCTCATCCTAACCCTCACCCTCACCCTAAACATCAACCTAACCGTAACCCTCTAAACCAAACCCTAACTCTAACCCTAACCTTCACCCTAACCCTAAACTTACCTCTCACCCTAACCCTCACCCTAACCCTAACCCTAAACTTTCCCTAACGCTAACCCTAACATTAACCCTCACCCTCATACTAAACATCACTCTAACGCTAACCCTCACCCTAACCCTAACCCTAAGCCTCATCCTAACCCTACCCCTCAACTTAACCTTCACCCTCCCCTAATCCTCACCCTAACTCTAACCCTAACCCTTACCTAAACAAAACCCTCACCCACACCCTCAACTTAACCCTCACCATAACCCTTACCTCACCCTAAACCTAACTCTAACCCTCAGCCTAAACCTAACCCTCACCCTAACCCTAAACCTACCCCTCACGCTAACCCTCATCCGAACCCTCACCCTAAACCTAACCCTCACCCTAAACCTAACCCTAACCCTTAACCTCACCGTAACACTCACCGTCACCCTAACACTCAACCTAACCCAAACCCTCACCCACACCCTAACCATCACACTCACCCGAACCCTAAACCTTACCCTAACCCTAAACCTCACCCTAAACATCACCCTAACCCTAACCTTCACCCTCACCCTCACCCTCACAATAAACATCAACTTAACCCTACATCTCAGCCTAACCCTAACCCTCTACCTGACCCTAAACCTCACCCTGACCCTCACCCTAACCCTAACCCTAACCCTAACCCTCACCGTAAACCTTACCCTTAACCTAACCCTCAACCTAAACCTAACCCTCACCCTAAACCTAACCCTCACACTAACCTTAACCCTAACCCTCACCCTCACCCTCTCAATACCCCTAACCCTAACCCTAATCTTAACACTGACCCTCACCCTCACCCTAACCCTAACCCTAACCCTTAACCTCACTCTCACCTTAACCCTCACATTCACCCTAAACCTCACCCTAACCCTACGCCTACCCCTCTCCCTAACCCTCACATTAACGCTAACCCTAACCCTAACCCCAACCCTAACCCTACCCCTAACTCTCAACCTCACACTAACCCTAAACCTAACCTTCACCCTCATCCTAACCCTAATCCTCACCCACACCCTAACCGTCTAACTCACCTGAAGCCTCTCCCTCACCCGAACCCTCATCCTCACCCTAAATCTCACCCTAAACATCACCCAAACCCTAACCCTCACCCTAACCCTAAACTTAACCCTCATCCTCACCCTAACCCTCACCCTAACCCTTATCCTCACCCTAACCCTAACCCTAACCCTAACCCTAACCCTAACCCTAACCCTAACCCTAACCCTAACCCTAACCCTAACCCTGACCCTAACCCTAACCCTAACCCTAACCCTAACCCTAACCCTGACCCTGACCCTGACCCTGACCCTGACCCTGACCCTGACCCTGACCCTGACCCTGACCCTGACCCTGACCCTGACCCTGACCCTGACCCTAACCCTAACCCTAACCCTAACCCTGACCCTAACCCTAACCCTAACCCTAACCCTAACCCTAACCCTAACCCTGACTCTAAGCCTAACCCTATCCCTAACCCTAACCCTAACCGTAACCCTCACTCTGACCCTCACGCTAACACTCACCCTAACCCTAACCCTAAACCTTATCCTCACCTTAACCCTCACCCTAACCCTTACCCTCATCCTTTCCCTAACCCTAACCCTCACCCTCACCCTAACCCTAACCCAAACAATAACCCTAATGATCATCCTAACCCTAACCCTCACACTCACCCAAACCCAAACCTTAACCGTAACCCTCACCTTCACCCTCAACCTAAACCTCAACCTCACCCTCATCCTAACCCTCACCCTCACCCTAAACATCAACCTAACCGTAACCCTCTAAACCAAACCCTAACTCTAACCCTAACCTTCACCCTAACCCTAAACTTACCTCTCACCCTAACCCTCACCCTAACCCTAACCCTAAACTTTCCCTAACGCTAACCCTAACATTAACCCTCACCCTCATACTAAACATCACTCTAACGCTAACCCTCACCCTAACCCTAACCCTAAGCCTCATCCTAACCCTACCCCTCAACTTAACCTTCACCCTCCCCTAATCCTCACCCTAACTCTAACCCTAACCCTTACCTAAACAAAACCCTCACCCACACCCTCAACTTAACCCTCACCATAACCCTTACCTCACCCTAAACCTAACTCTAACCCTCAGCCTAAACCTAACCCTCACCCTAACCCTAAACCTACCCCTCACGCTAACCCTCATCCGAACCCTCACCCTAAACCTAACCCTCACCCTAAACCTAACCCTAACCCTCAACCTCACCGTAACACTCACCGTCACCCTAACACTCAACCTAACCCAAACCCTCACCCACACCCTAACCATCACACTCACCCGAACCCTAAACCTTACCCTAACCCTAAACCTCACCCTAAACATCACCCTAACCCTAACCTTCACCCTCACCCTCACCCTCACAATAAACATCAACTTAACCCTACATCTCAGCCTAACCCTAACCCTCTACCTGACCCTAAACCTCACCCTGACCCTCACCCTAACCCTAACCCTAACCCTAACCCTCACCGTAAACCTTACCCTTAACCTAACCCTCAACCTAAACCTAACCCTCACCCTAAACCTAACCCTCACACTAACCTTAACCCTAACCCTCACCCTCACCCTCTCAATACCCCTAACCCTAACCCTAATCTTAACACTGACCCTCACCCTCACCCTAACCCTAACCCTAACCCTTAACCTCACTCTCACCTTAACCCTCACATTCACCCTAAACCTCACCCTAACCCTACGCCTACCCCTCTCCCTAACCCTCACATTAACGCTAACCCTAACCCTAACCCCAACCCTAACCCTACCCCTAACTCTCAACCTCACACTAACCCTAAACCTAACCTTCACCCTCATCCTAACCCTAATCCTCACCCACACCCTAACCCTCAAACTCACCTGAAGCCTCTCCCTCACCCGAACCCTCATCCTCACCCTAAATCTCACCCTAAACATCACCCAAACCCTAACCCTCACCCTAACCCTAAACTTAACCCTCATCCTCACCCTAACCCTCACCCTAACCCTTATCCTCACCCTAACCCTCACCCTAACCCTTATCCTCACCCTAACCCTAACCCTAACCCTAACCCTAACCCTAACCCTAACCCTAACCCTAACCCTAACCCTAACCCTAACCCTAACCCTAACCCTAACCCTGACCCTAACCCTAACCCTGACCCTAACCCTAACCCTAACCCTAACCCTGACCCTAACCCTGACCCTGACCCTGACCCTGACCCTGACCCTGACCCTGACCCTGACCCTGACCCTGACCCTGACCCTAACCCTAACCCTAACCCTAACCC
>NW_024871399.1:0-55000 GCF_019054845.1 Dipodomys spectabilis | reverse complement strand
ACTCTCAACCTCACACTAACCCTAAACCTAACCTTCAACCTCATCCTAACCCTAATCCTCACCCACACCCTAACCCTCAAACTCACCTGAAGCCTCTCCCTCACCCGAACCCTCATCCTCACCCTAAATCTCACCCTAAACATCACCCAAACCCTAACCCTCACCCTAACCCTAAACTTAACCCTCATCCTCACCCTAACCCTCACCCTAACCCTTATCCTCACCCTAACCCTAACCCTAACCCTAACCCTAACCCTAACCCTAACCCTAACCCTAACCCTAACCCTAACCCTAACCCTGACCCTGACCCTGACCCTGACCCTGACCCTAACCCTGACCCTGACCCTGACCCTAACCCTAACCCTGACCCTGACCCTGACCCTGACCCTAACCCTGACCCTGACCCTGACCCTGACCCTAACCCTGACCCTGACCCTGACCCTGACCCTGACCCTGACCCTGACCCTGACCCTGACCCTGACCCTGACCCTGACCCTGACCCTGACCCTGACCCTAACCCTGACCCTAACCCTAACCCTAACCCTAACCCTAACCCTAACCCTAACCCTAACCCTAACCGTAACCCTCACTCTGACCCTCACGCTAACACTCACCCTAACCCTAACCCTAAACCTTATCCTCACCTTAACCCTCACCCTAACCCTTACCCTCATCCTTTCCCTAACCCTAACCCTCACCCTCACCCTAACCCTAACCCAAACAATAACCCTAATGATTATCCTAACCCTAACCCTCACACTCACCCAAACCCAAACCTTAACCGTAACCCTCACCTTCACCCTCAACCTAAACCTCAACCTCACCCTCATCCTAACCCTCACCCTCACCCTAAACATCAACCTAACCATAACCCTCTAAACCAAACCCTAACTCTAACCCTAACCTTCACCCTAACCCTAAACTTACCTCTCACCCTAACCCTCACTCTAACCCTAACCCTAAACTTTCCCTAACGCTAACCCTAACATTAACCCTCACCCTCATACTAAACATCACTCTAACGCTAACCCTCACCCTAACCCTAACCCTAAGCCTCATCCTAACCCTACCCCTCAACTTAACCTTCACCCTCCCCTAATCCTCACCCTAACTCTAACCCTAACCCTTACCTAAACAAAACCCTCACCCACACCCTCAACTTAACCCTCACCATAACCCTTACCTCACCCTAAACCTAACTCTAACCCTCAGCCTAAACCTAACCCTCACCCTAACCCTAAACCTACCCCTCACGCTAACCCTCATCCGAACCCTCACCCTAAACCTAACCCTCACCCTAAACCTAACCCTAACCCTCAACCTCACCGTAACACTCACCGTCACCCTAACACTCAACCTAACCCAAACCCTCACCCACACCCTAACCATCACACTCACCCGAACCCTAAACCTTACCCTAACCCTAAACCTCACCCTAAACATCACCCTAACCCTAACCTTCACCCTCACCCTCACCCTCACAATAAACATCAACTTAACCCTACATCTCAGCCTAACCCTAACCCTCTACCTGACCCTAAACCTCACCCTGACCCTCACCCTAACCCTAACCCTAACCCTAACCCTCACCGTAAACCTTACCCTTAACCTAACCCTCAACCTAAACCTAACCCTCACCCTAAACCTAACCCTCACACTAACCTTAACCCTAACCCTCACCCTCACCCTCTCAATACCCCTAACCCTAACCCTAATCTTAACACTGACCCTCACCCTCACCCTAACCCTAACCCTAACCCTTAACCTCACTCTCACCTTAACCCTCACATTCACCCTAAACCTCACCCTAACCCTACGCCTACCCCTCTCCCTAACCCTCACATTAACGCTAACCCTAACCCTAACCCCAACCCTAACCCTACCCCTAACTCTCAACCTCACACTAACCCTAAACCTAACCTTCACCCTCACCCTAACCCTAATCCTCACCCACACCCTAACCCTCAAACTCACCTGAAGCCTCTCCCTCACCCGAACCCTCATCCTCACCCTAAATCTCACCCTAAACATCACCCAAACCCTAACCCTCACCCTAACCCTAAACTTAACCCTCATCCTCACCCTAACCCTCACCCTAACCCTTATCCTCACCCTAACCCTAACCCTAACCCTAACCCTAACCCTAACCCTAACCCTAACCCTAACCCTAACCCTAACCCTGACCCTGACCCTGACCCTAACCCTGACCCTGACCCTGACCCTGACCCTGACCCTGACCCTGACCCTGACCCTAACCCTGACCCTGACCCTGACCCTGACCCTGACCCTGACCCTGACCCTGACCCTGACCCTGACCCTAACCCTGACCCTAACCCTGACCCTAACCCTGACCCTAACCCTAACCCTAACCCTAACCCTAACCCTAACCCTAACCCTAACCCTAACCGTAACCCTCACTCTGACCCTCACGCTAACACTCACCCTAACCCTAACCCTAAACCTTATCCTCACCTTAACCCTCACCCTAACCCTTACCCTCATCCTTTCCCTAACCCTAACCCTCACCCTCACCCTAACCCTAACCCAAACAATAACCCTAATGATTATCCTAACCCTAACCCTCACACTCACCCAAACCCAAACCTTAACCGTAACCCTCACCTTCACCCTCAACCTAAACCTCAACCTCACCCTCATCCTAACCCTCACCCTCACCCTAAACATCAACCTAACCGTAACCCTCTAAACCAAACCCTAACTCTAACCCTAACCTTCACCCTAACCCTAAACTTACCTCTCACCCTAACCCTCACCCTAACCCTAACCCTAAACTTTCCCTAACGCTAACCCTAACATTAACCCTCACCCTCATACTAAACATCACTCTAACGCTAACCCTCACCCTAACCCTAACCCTAAGCCTCATCCTAACCCTACCCCTCAACTTAACCTTCACCCTCCCCTAATCCTCACCCTAACTCTAACCCTAACCCTTACCTAAACAAAACCCTCACCCACACCCTCAACTTAACCCTCACCATAACCCTTACCTCACCCTAAACCTAACTCTAACCCTCAGCCTAAACCTAACCCTCACCCTAACCCTAAACCTACCCCTCACGCTAACCCTCATCCGAACCCTCACCCTAAACCTAACCCTCACCCTAAACCTAACCCTAACCCTCAACCTCACCGTAACACTCACCGTCACCCTAACACTCAACCTAACCCAAACCCTCACCCACACCCTAACCATCACACTCACCCGAACCCTAAACCTTACCCTAACCCTAAACCTCACCCTAAACATCACCCTAACCCTAACCTTCACCCTCACCCTCACCCTCACAATAAACATCAACTTAACCCTACATCTCAGCCTAACCCTAACCCTCTACCTGACCCTAAACCTCACCCTGACCCTCACCCTAACCCTAACCCTAACCCTAACCCTCACCGTAAACCTTACCCTTAACCTAACCCTCAACCTAAACCTAACCCTCACCCTAAACCTAACCCTCACACTAACCTTAACCCTAACCCTCACCCTCACCCTCTCAATACCCCTAACCCTAACCCTAATCTTAACACTGACCCTCACCCTCACCCTAACCCTAACCCTAACCCTTAACCTCACTCTCACCTTAACCCTCACATTCACCCTAAACCTCACCCTAACCCTACGCCTACCCCTCTCCCTAACCTTCACATTAACGCTAACCCTAACCCTAACCCCAACCCTAACCCTACCCCTAACTCTCAACCTCACACTAACCCTAAACCTAACCTTCACCCTCACCCTAACCCTAATCCTCACCCACACCCTAACCCTCAAACTCACCTGAAGCCTCTCCCTCACCCGAACCCTCATCCTCACCCTAAATCTCACCCTAAACATCACCCAAACCCTAACCCTCACCCTAACCCTAAACTTAACCCTCATCCTCACCCTAACCCTCACCCTAACCCTTATCCTCACCCTAACCCTAACCCTAACCCTAACCCTAACCCTAACCCTAACCCTAACCCTAACCCTAACCCTAACCCTAACCCTAACCCTAACCCTGACCCTAACCCTAACCCTAACCCTAACCCTAACCCTAACCCTAACCCTGACCCTAACCCTGACCCTGACCCTGACCCTGACCCTGACCCTGACCCTGACCCTGACCCTGACCCTGACCCTGACCCTAACCCTAACCCTAACCCTGACCCTAACCCTAACCCTAACCCTAACCCTAACCCTAACCCTAACCCTGACCCTAAGCCTAACCCTAACCCTAACCCTAACCCTAACCGTAACCCTCACTCTGACCCTCACGCTAACACTCACCCTAACCCTAACCCTAAACCTTATCCTCACCTTAACCCTCACTCTAACCCTTACCCTCATCCTTTCCCTAACCCTAACCCTCACCCTCACCCTAACCCTAACCCAAACAATAACCCTAATGATCATCCTAACCCTAACCCTCACACTCACCCAAACCCAAACCTTAACCGTAACCCTCACCTTCACCCTCAACCTAAACCTCAACCTCACCCTCATCCTAACCCTCACCCTCACCCTAAACATCAACCTAACCGTAATCCTCTAAACCAAACCCTAACTCTAACCCTAACCTTCACCCTAACCCTAAACTTACCTCTCACCCTAACCCTCACCCTAACCCTAACCCTAAACTTTCCCTAACGCTAACCCTAACATTAACCCTCACCCTCATACTAAACATCACTCTAACGCTAACCCTCACCCTAACCCTAACCCTAAACTTTCCCTAACGCTAACCCTAACATTAACCCTCACCCTCATACTAAACATCACTCTAACGCTAATCCTCACCCTAACCCTAACCCTAAGCCTCATCCTAACCCTACCCCTCAACTTAACCTTCACCCTCCCCTAATCCTCACCCTAACTCTAACCCTAACCCTTACCTAAACAAAACCCTCACCCACACCCTCAACTTAACCCTCACCATAACCCTTACCTCACCCTAAACCTAACTCTAACCCTCAGCCTAAACCTAACCCTCACCCTAACCCTAAACCTACCCCTCACGCTAACCCTCATCCGAACCCTCACCCTAAACCTAACCCTCACCCTAAACCTAACCCTAACCCTCAACCTCACCGTAACACTCACCGTCACCCTAACACTCAACCTAACCCAAACCCTCACCCACACCCTAACCATCACACTCACCCGAACCCTAAACCTTACCCTAACCCTAAACCTCACCCTAAACATCACCCTAACCCTAACCTTCACCCTCACCCTCACCCTCACAATAAACATCAACTTAACCCTACATCTCAGCCTAACCCTAACCCTCTACCTGACCCTAAACCTCACCCTGACCCTCACCCTAACCCTAACCCTAACCCTAACCCTCACCGTAAACCTTACCCTTAACCTAACCCTCAACCTAAACCTAACCCTCACCCTAAACCTAACCCTCACACTAACCTTAACCCTAACCCTCACCCTCACCCTCTCAATACCCCTAACCCTAACCCTAATCTTAACACTGACCCTCACCCTCACCCTAACCCTAACCCTAACCCTTAACCTCACTCTCACCTTAACCCTCACATTCACCCTAAACCTCACCCTAACCCTACGCCTACCCCTCTCCCTAACCCTCACATTAACGCTAACCCTAACCCTAACCCCAACCCTAACCCTACCCCTAACTCTCAACCTCACACTAACCCTAAACCTAACCTTCACCCTCACCCTAACCCTAATCCTCACCCACACCCTAACCCTCAAACTCACCTGAAGCCTCTCCCTCACCCGAACCCTCATCCTCACCCTAAATCTCACCCTAAACATCACCCAAACCCTAACCCTCACCCTAACCCTAAACTTAACCCTCATCCTCACCCTAACCCTCACCCTAACCCTTATCCTCACCCTAACCCTAACCCTAACCCTAACCCTAACCCTAACCCTAACCCTAACCCTAACCCTAACCCTAACCCTGACCCTGACCCTGACCCTAACCCTGACCCTGACCCTGACCCTGACCCTGACCCTGACCCTGACCCTGACCCTAACCCTGACCCTGACCCTGACCCTGACCCTGACCCTGACCCTGACCCTGACCCTGACCCTAACCCTGACCCTAACCCTGACCCTAACCCTGACCCTAACCCTAACCCTAACCCTAACCCTAACCCTAACCCTAACCCTAACCCTAACCGTAACCCTCACTCTGACCCTCACGCTAACACTCACCCTAACCCTAACCCTAAACCTTATCCTCACCTTAACCCTCACCCTAACCCTTACCCTCATCCTTTCCCTAACCCTAACCCTCACCCTCACCCTAACCCTAACCCAAACAATAACCCTAATGATTATCCTAACCCTAACCCTCACACTCACCCAAACCCAAACCTTAACCGTAACCCTCACCTTCACCCTCAACCTAAACCTCAACCTCACCCTCATCCTAACCCTCACCCTCACCCTAAACATCAACCTAACCGTAACCCTCTAAACCAAACCCTAACTCTAACCCTAACCTTCACCCTAACCCTAAACTTACCTCTCACCCTAACCCTCACCCTAACCCTAACCCTAAACTTTCCCTAACGCTAACCCTAACATTAACCCTCACCCTCATACTAAACATCACTCTAACGCTAACCCTCACCCTAACCCTAACCCTAAGCCTCATCCTAACCCTACCCCTCAACTTAACCTTCACCCTCCCCTAATCCTCACCCTAACTCTAACCCTAACCCTTACCTAAACAAAACCCTCACCCACACCCTCAACTTAACCCTCACCATAACCCTTACCTCACCCTAAACCTAACTCTAACCCTCAGCCTAAACCTAACCCTCACCCTAACCCTAAACCTACCCCTCACGCTAACCCTCATCCGAACCCTCACCCTAAACCTAACCCTCACCCTAAACCTAACCCTAACCCTCAACCTCACCGTAACACTCACCGTCACCCTAACACTCAACCTAACCCAAACCCTCACCCACACCCTAACCATCACACTCACCCGAACCCTAAACCTTACCCTAACCCTAAACCTCACCCTAAACATCACCCTAACCCTAACCTTCACCCTCACCCTCACCCTCACAATAAACATCAACTTAACCCTACATCTCAGCCTAACCCTAACCCTCTACCTGACCCTAAACCTCACCCTGACCCTCACCCTCACCCTAACCCTAACCCTAACCCTCACCGTAAACCTTACCCTTAACCTAACCCTCAACCTAAACCTAACCCTCACCCTAAACCTAACCCTCACACTAACCTTAACCCTAACCCTCACCCTCACCCTCTCAATACCCCTAACCCTAACCCTAATCTTAACACTGACCCTCACCCTCACCCTAACCCTAACCCTAACCCTTAACCTCACTCTCACCTTAACCCTCACATTCACCCTAAACCTCACCCTAACCCTACGCCTACCCCTCTCCCTAACCTTCACATTAACGCTAACCCTAACCCTAACCCCAACCCTAACCCTACCCCTAACTCTCAACCTCACACTAACCCTAAACCTAACCTTCACCCTCACCCTAACCCTAATCCTCACCCACACCCTAACCCTCAAACTCACCTGAAGCCTCTCCCTCACCCGAACCCTCATCCTCACCCTAAATCTCACCCTAAACATCACCCAAACCCTAACCCTCACCCTAACCCTAAACTTAACCCTCATCCTCACCCTAACCCTCACCCTAACCCTTATCCTCACCCTAACCCTAACCCTAACCCTAACCCTAACCCTAACCCTAACCTTAACCATAACCTTCACCCTCACCCTCACCCTAAAACTAAACCTAACCCTAACCCTCACCCTCACCCTCTCCCTCACGCTCACCCTAACCTTCACCCTCACCCTAAATATCACCCTAACCCTAACCCTCACCCTAATCCTACACCTCAACCTAATCCTCACCCTCCCCTAACACTCACTCTAACCCTAATCCTCACCCTAACCCTAACGCTCACAATAACCCTAACCCTCACCCTCACTTTCACCCTCACTCTCAGCGTAACACTAACCGTAACCCTAATCCTAACCCTAACCCTAAACCTCACCCTAACCCTAACCCAAACCATCACCCTCAACCTCACCCTCCCCCGCACCCTCAACCTAACCCTCACCCTCACACTCACCCTCACACTAACCCTCAAACTTACCTTAAATATTACCCTAAACCTAACCCTCACCCTAACCCTAACGCTAAACCTAAACCTCACCCTCACCCTAACCCTAACCCTAACCCTTATCCTCACACTAACCCTAACCCTAACCCTAACCTTCACCCTAACCCTATCCCGACACCTCAACCTAATTCTCACCCTAACCCTAACCCTAACCCTAACCCTCACCCTAATCCTAACCCTAAACATAACCCTCACCCTCACCCTAACCCTCACCGTCACCCTAACACTCACCCTAACCCTAACACTCAACCACACCCTAACCTTCACCCTCACCTGAACCCTCACACTCACGCGAACACTAACCCTCACCCTAAAACTCACCCTCACAATAAACATCAACCTAACCCTAAGTCTCACCCTAACACTAACCTTAACCCTCACCCTAACCCTAACCCTCAACCTAACCCTAACCCTCATCCTGACCCTCATCCTAACCCTAACCCTAACCCTCACCCTAAACTTACCCTAACACTAAACCTCTCCTTAAACCTAACCCTAACCCTAACACTAACCCTCACACTAAACCTAACCCTAACACTCACCCTCACCCTCAACCTCACTCTCATCCTATCCCTAACCTTAATCGTAATGCTAACCCTAATCCTCAACATCACACTAACCTAACCCTGACCCTCACCCTAACCCTAACCCTAAACCTCACGCTCACCCAAACCTACACCCTCCCCTTAACCCTCACCCTCACACTAACCCTAAACCTAACCCTCACCCTCACCCTCTCCCTCACCCTAACCCTCACCCTAACCTTAACCCCCCACCATAACCCTAACCCTAACCCTCATCATCACCCTAACCTTAACTCTAACCCTAACCCTGACCCTAATCCTCACACTAACACTCACGCAAATCCTAACCCTCTCTCTCACCTTAACCTTCACCCTAATGTTTACCCTCACCCTAACCTTAATCCTAACCCTCACACTAAACCTAACCCTTTGTTTACGTAAGGGTTAGGGTTAGGGTTAGTGTGAGTATTAGGGTTAAGGTTAGGGATAGGGTGAGGGTTAGGGTTAGGTTTTGGTAGAAGGTGAGGGTTAGGGTAATGTTTAGGCTGAAGGTGAGTGTTAGTGTGAAGGTGAGCTTTCGGGTGAGGGTTAGGTTTACGGTTAGAGTTAGGGTGAGGGCAAGTATGAGGGTGAGAATTTGGGTTAGGTTTAGGGTGAGGGTTAGGGTTAGGGTTAGGGTTAGGGTGAAGTTGAGGTTTAGGATTAGGGTTAGGGTTAGGGTGAGAGTGAAGGTGAGGGTGAGGGTGAGGGTGAGGTTTCGGGTTAGGGTTAGGTTTATGGTGAGGATGAGAGTGAGGGTTAGAGTTAGGATTAGGATTAGGGTTAGGGTTAGGCTGAGGGTGGGAGTGAGGGTGAGGGGGAGGGTTAGGGTTAAGGTTAGTGTTTGGGTTAGGGTTAGGGTTAGGGTTAGAGTTAGGGTGAGGGTGTGGGTGAGGGTGAGGGATAAGGTTAGGTTTAGGTTTTGGGTGAGGGTGAGGATTAGGGTTATGATTAGGGGTAGGGGTAGGGTTAGGGATAGGGTTAGGCTGAGGGTGAAGGTGAGATTCAGGGTTAGGGTTAGGTTGAGGTTTAAGTTTAGGGTGAGGGCTAGTATGAGGGTGAGGGTTAGGGTGAGGGTGAGGATGAGTGTGAGGGTTAGGGTTAGGGTGAGTGTTAGGTTTTGGCTACCGTGATGGTTGGATTAGAGTGATGTTTAGGGTGAGGGTGAAGGTTAGGGTGAGGGTGAGGGTTCGGGTGAGTGTTAGGGTTAGGGTGAGAGTTAGGGGAAAGGATAAGTTGAGGGTGAGGGTTAGGGTTAGTGTTAGGGTGATGTTTATAGTTAGTGTGAGGGTTAGGGTGAGCGTGAAGGTAAGGTTTAGGTTAAGGGTTAGTGTGAAGGGTAAGTTTAGGGTGATTCTGAGGGCTAGGGTTAGGGTGATGTTTAGGATAAGGTTGAGGGTTAGGGTGAGGGTTCGTGTTCGGGTGCGGGTTAGGGTTACATTTAGAGTTAGGGTTAGGGCTAGGGTGAGGGTGAGGGTTAGTGTTAGGGTTAGGATTAGGGTTAGGGTAAGGGTTATGCTTAGGGTGAGGGTGAGGGTGAGCATTAGGGTGAAGGTTCGGGTAAGGGTTCTGGTGAGGGTTAGGGTTACGGTTAGGGTGAGGATTAGGGTGAGGTTTAGGGTTAGGGTGAGTGTGAGCTTAAGTGGAGGTTTAGCGTTAGGTTTAGGGTTAGGGTGAGGGTTAGGGTCAGGGTGAGAGTTAGAGTTAGGCTTAGGTTGAGGTTTAGGATCAGGGTGAGTGCTAGGGTTAGGGTGAGTGTTAGGGTTAGGGTGAGGGTTAGGTTTAGGATTAAGGTTAGGGTGAGAGCTTGGGTGAATGTGAGAGTTAGTGTGAGGGTGAGGGAAAGATTGAGGCTTAGGGTGAGGGTTAGGGTTAGGGTGAGTTTTAGGCTGAGGGGTAGGGTTAGGGTTAGTTTCGGCTGAGTATGAGAATGAGGATTAGGTTTAGGATAAGTATTAGGTTTAGGGTTAGGCTGAGGTTGAGGGAGAGGCGGAGGGTTAGGGTTAGGGTTAGGGTGAGGTTTAGGGTTAGGTTTAGTGTTAGGGTTATTGTTAGGGTTAGGGGGAGGAGGAGGAGGAAGGGGATGTTTAGGGTTATGGTTAGTTTTAGGGTGAGGTTGAGAGTCATGGTTAGTGTTAGGATTAGGATTAGGGTTAGTGTTAGGCCGAGGGTGAGGGGAAGGGGGAGGGGGAAGGTTAGGGTGACATTGAGGGTTAGGGTGAGGGTTAGGGTTAGGGTTAGGGTTAGGGTTAGTGTAAGGCTTAGGGTTAGGGTTAGAGTTAGGGTTAGGGTGAGGTTTAGGGTTAGGTTTAGTGTTAGGGTTAGGGTTAGAGTTAAGGTTAGGATGAGGGTTAGTGTTAAGCTTAGGGTTAGGGTTAGGGTGAGAGTAAGGTTTAGGGTGAGGTTTAGGGTGAGGGTGCGGTTTAGGGTTAACGTTAGGGTTAGGGTGAGTGTTAGGGTGAGGGTTAGGTTTAGGGTTACGGTTAGGGTAAGAGTGAAGTTTAGGATTAGGATTAGGGTGAGGGCTAGGGTTAGGGTGAGTATTAGGGTTGGGTTATGGTTAGAGTTAGGGTGAGGTGAGGGTGAGGGTTAGGGTTAAGATTAGGGTTAGGTTAGGGTTAGACTTAGGGTGAGGATGAGGGTGAGGGTGTGGGTTTGGGTTAGGGTGAGGGTTAGGGTTAGAGTTACAGTTAGGGTGAATGTGAGGGAGGGTTAGGTTTGGGTGAGGGTTAGAGTTATAATGAGAGTTAGGGTTGAGTACGGGTTAGAGTTTGTGTTAGGGTGAGGGTGAGGGTTAGGTTTAGGATTAGGGTTAGGGTTAGGGTTAGACTGAGATTGAGGTTGAGGGTTAGGGTGACGGTTAGGTTTAGGGTTAGGTCTAGGTTTAGGGTGAGGGTTAGGTTTAGGGTTAGGGTTAGGCTTAAAATTAGGTTGAGGGTGAGGGTGAGGGTTAGGGTTAGGATTAGGTTTAGGGTTAGGTTTAGGCTGAGGGTGAGGGTGAGGGTGAGGGTTAGGGTTAGTGTTGGGGTGAGGATTCGTGTGAGGATTAGATTTAGGGTTAGTTTGAGGGTTATGGTGAGGGTTATGATTAGTGTTAGGGTTAGGGTGAGGGTCAGGGTGAGGGTAAGTGTTAACGTGAGGTTTAGTTTGAGGGTGAGGGATAGCGTTAAGTTTAGGGTGAGAAGTAGTGTGAGGGTTAGGGTGAGGGTCAGCGTTAAGTTGAGGTTTAGGGTTAGGGTTAGGGTTAGGGTGATGTTTAGGGTCAGGGTGAGGGTTAGGGCTAGGGTTAGGGGAGGGTTAGGTTTAGGGGTACGGTTAGGGTGAGGGCTAGGATGAGGGTGAGGTTTAGGGTTAGGGTTACTTTTAGGGATAGGGTGAGGATTAGGGTTAGGGTTATGGTTAGGATGAGAGTTAGGCTGAGAGGTAGGGTTAGGGTTAGGGTGAGGGTTAGGTTTAGTGTGAGAGTTAGGGCTAGGTTTAATATTAGTGTTAGGGTGAGGGTTAGGGTTAGGGTTAGGGTTATTCCTATTGTTAGGGTTAGGTTGCGGCTGAAGGTGAGGGTAAGGGTGAGGGTGAGGGTGAGGTTTAGGCTTAGGGTTAGGTTTAGGGTGAGGGTAGTGAGGGTGATGGGGAGGGTTAGGGTTAGGGTTGGGGTTAGGATGAGGGTTAGGGTTAGGGTTATTTTTAGTGTTAGGTTGTGGTGGAGGGGGAGGGGGAGCGGGAGAGGGAGGGGCAGATTTAGGGTTAGGGTTAGGTTTAGTTTGAGGATGAGAGTGAGTGTTAGGTTTAGGATTAGGATTACGGTTAGGGTTAGACTGAGGTTGTGGGGGAGTGGGAGGGGGAGGGTTAGGTTTAGGGTTAGGGTTATGGTGAGGGTGTGGGTTCGGGTTAGTGTGAGTGTTAGGGTTAGAGTTAAGGTGAGGGATAAGTTTAGGGTGAGGGTGTGGGTTCGGGTTAGTGTGTGTTAGGGTTAGGGTTAGGATGAGGGAAAAGTTTAGGGTGAGGTTGTGGGTTCAGGTTAGTGTGAGTGTTAGGGTTAGGGTTAGGGTGACGGAAAAGTTTAGGGTGAGGGTTAGGGTGAGCATGAGTATTAGGCTTAAGATTAGGGTTAGGATTAAAGTGTTGTTGAGGGTGAGGGTTAGGGTTATTTTGAGGTTTACTGTTAGGGTGAAGGTTAGTGTTACGGTTAGAGTTAGGATGAGGGTGTGGGTGAGTGTGAGTGTTAGGGTTAGGTTTAGGGTTTGGGTGAGGCTGAGGGTGAGGTTTAGTGTTAGGTTTAGTGTTAGGGTTAGAGTTAGAGTTAGTCTGAGGATGAGGGTGAGGTTGAGGTCTAGGGTTAGGGTTAAGATTAGGTTTAGTGTTAGGGTTAGAGTTAGAGTTAGGCTGAGGGTGATTGTGAGGTTGAGGTTTAAGGTTAGGGTTAGAGTTAGGGTGAGCACTAGGGTGAGGGTGAGGGTTAGGGTTAGGGTTAGGGACAGGGTGAGATTTAATATTAGGTTTAATGTTAGTGTGAGGGTAAGGGTTAGGGTTAGGTTTAGGTTTAGGGTGAGGGTGAGGGTTAGGGTTAGTGTGAGGATTAAGGTTAGTATTAGGGTAAGGGTGAGGGGTAAGGGTTAGGGTGAGGGTTTGTGTGAGGGGGAGGGTTAGGGATAGGGTTAGGATTAGTGTGTGGGTGAGGGTGAGGTTTAGGTTTAGGGGGCGGGTTAGGGTTATGGTTAGGGTTAGGGTGAGGGTGTGGGTGAGGGTGAGGCTTAGGGATAAGACTAGGGTTAGGGTGATGGTGAGGTTGAGGGTTATGTATAGGGTTAGGCTTACGGTTAGGGTGAGGGCTAGGGTTAGGATTGGGGTTAGGGTTAGAGTTAGGGTGACGGTGAGGTTGAGGGTGAACGTAAGGGTTATTTTGAGCTTTAGTTTGAGGGTTCGGTTAGGGTTAGGGTGATGGTTAAGTTTAGGATGAGGGTTAGATTTAGAGTTAGGGTTAGGGTGAGGGTTAGGTTAAGGTTAGGGTTAGGGTGAGGGTTAGCCTGAGGGTTAAGTTTAGGATTACTGTTAGGGTTAGGGTTAGGCTTAGGGTGAGTTTGAGGGCTAGGGTGAGGGTGAGGGTTAGGGTTAGGTTTAAGGTGAGGGTTAAGGTTAGGGTGAGGGATAGGGTGACAGTGAGGGTTAGGTTTAGGTTGCGGGTGAGGTTGGGGGTTAGTGTTTGGATTAGGGTTAGGGCTAGGATTAGGCTGAGGGTTAGCGTGAGGGTGATGGTGAGGGTTAGTGTTAGTGTTAGGGTGAGGGTTAGTTTTATTGTGAGTGTTAGGGTGAGGATTTGGGTAAGGGTTAGGTGAGGGTGAGGGTTAGGGTTAGGGTTTGGGTTAGGGTGAGGGTTATGGTTAGGGTTAGGGTTAAGTTTATGGTTAGGTTTAGGGTGGGAGTTAGGGTTAATGTTAGGGTTAGGTTTAGGGTAAGGGCTAGGGTGAGGGTGAGGGTTAGGGTTAGGGTGAGGTTTACGGTTAGGTTGACGGTTAGGGTTAGGGTTAGGATTAGGGTTAGTGTGTGGGCTAGGGTGAGGGTGAGGGTTAGGATTAGGCTTAGGGTTAGGGTGAGGTTCATGGTTAGGTTTAGGGTTAGGTGACGGGTAGGGTTAGGGATAGAGTGAGGGTTAGGTTTAGTGTGAAGGTTATGGTTAGGGATAGGTTAGGGTGAGGGTAAGGGTTAGGATGAAGGTAGGGTGAGAGTGAGGTTTAGGGTAAGCATGAGTGTTAGGGTGAGGGTTAGGGCGAGGGTTAAAGTTAGGGTTAGGGTGATGTTTAGGGTTCGTATTAGTGTTAGGGTGAGGGTTAGGTTGAGGGGTATAGTTAGGGTTAGGGTGAGGGTTAGGATTGCTGTGAGGATTAGGGTTAGGTTTAGGAGTAGAGTGAGGGTAAGGGTTAGGGTGAGGTTTAGGGTGAGGTTTAGGTTTAGGGTTAGAGTTAGGTTAGGTTGAGATTTAGGGTGAGTTTTAGAGTTAGGGTGAGGGTGAGGTGAGGAATAGGGTTACAATTAGGGTTAGGGTTAGGGTTAGGCTGAGGGTGAGGTTTAGGGTTTAGTTTAGGGTTAGGTTTAGGGTGAGGTTTTGGGTTAATGTTAGGGTTAGGTTTAGGGTAAGGGTTAGGGTTAAGGTGAGGGTTAGGGTTAGGTTTAAGGTTAGGGTGAGGTTGAGGGTTAGGGTTGGGGTTACGGTTAGGGTGAGGGTGAGGTTGAGGCTTAAGGTTAGGATTACGTTTTGGGTTAGGGTTAGGCTGAGGGTGAGGGTGAGGTTTAGGTTTAGGTTTAAGTTTAGGTTGAGTGTTAGGGTGAGGGGTAGGTTTACAGTTAGGGTGAGGGTGAGGGTTAGGGTTAGGTTGAGTGTTAGGGTGAAGGGTTGGGTTAGGGTAAGTGTGAGCCTTAGTGTTAGTGTGAGGGTTAGGGTTAGGGTTACGGTTAGGGTTACTGTGAGCGTAAGGGTAAGGCTGAGGGTTAGGATGAGGGTGAGAGTTAGGGACAGGGTTAGGGTGAGGGTGACTGTTAGGGTGAGGATGATGGTTAGGTTGAGGGTTAGGGTTAGGGTGAGGGTTAGGGTTATTTGTAGGGTTAGGTTGAGGGTGAGGGTTAGGTTTAGGTTAAGGATTAGGGTGAGGGGTAGGGTCAGGGTTAGGGTTAGGGTTTTGGTTAGGGTTAATGTGATGGTGAGGGATAGGGTTAGGGGTAGGGTGAATGTGAGGGTGAGTTTTAGGGATAGGTTTAGTGTTAGGGTGAGGGTGAGTATTAGGTTTAGGATTAGAGTTAGGGTTAGGGTTAGGGTTAGGGGAGGGTTAGTGTGAGGGTTAAGGTTAGGATTAGGTTTAGGGTTAGGGTGAGGGTAATGGTTAGGGTGAGGGTTAGAGTGAGGGTGAGGGTTAGGTTAAGGTTTAGGTTTAGGATTAAGGTCATGGTGAGGGTGAGGGTTAATGTTAGTGTGAGGGTTAGGCTGAGGGGTAGGGTTAGGGTTAGGGTGAGGGTAGGGTTGAGGGTTTTGGTTACGTGAGGGTTAGGTTTAGGGTTAGGGAGAGGATTAGGTTTTGGGTGAGGGTTAGGGTGAGGGTAAGTGTTAGGGTTTGGGTGTGGGTTAGTATTAGAGTGGAGCTGAGGGCGAGGGTTTGATTAGGTAAGGGTTAGGATTAGGGTTAGGGTGAGGGTAAGGGTTAGGTTGAGGGCTAGGATGAAGGTGAGTTTAAGGGTTAGCGTGCGTGTTAGGGTTTCGGTTAGGGTGAGGGTTAAGATGAGGCTGAGGATCAGGGTGAGGATAGAGTTAGGGTGAGGGTTAGCGTTAGGGTTAGGGTTAGGGTGAGGGCTAGGTTGAGGGTGAGGCTTAAGGTGAGGATGAGGGTGAGGGTGCGTGTTGGGGTGTGGGTTAGGGTTAGGGTTAGGGTCAGGGTTACAATTAGGGTGAGGGATAGGGTAAGTTTTAGGGTGAGGTTGAGGCTGAGGCTGAGTTTTAAAGTGAGGGTGAGGGTGAGGGTGAGGGTGAGGGTTAGGGATCGGATTAGGTTTAAGTTGAGGGTGAGTTTGAGGTTTAGAGTTAGGCTGAGGGTGCAGGTTAGGGTTAGTTTTAGGTTGAGAGTTAGAGTTAGGGTTAGGGTGAGAGTGAGGGTTATTGTTAGAGTTAGTGTGAGGGTTAGGGTGAGGATGAGGTTAAGGTTTAGGTTGAGGGTTCGGGTGAGGGGGAGGGTTAGGGTTAGGGTTAGGGTTAGAGTGAGGGTTACCTTGAGGGTTAGGGTTAGGCTGAGGGTGAGCGTCAGGGTGAGGGTGAGTGTTAGTGTTAGGGTTAGGCTGAGGTTTAGGTTTATTGTGAGGGTTAGGGTGAGGATGACGGTAAGGATTACATTGAGGGTTAGGGTGGGGGGGAGGTTTAGGGTTAGGATTAGATTTAGGGTGAGGCTTAGGGTTAGGGTTAAGTTTAGGTTTAGGTATAGGGTGAGGGTTAGGTTTAATGTTAGGGTTAGGTTTAGGGTAATGGTTAGTGTTAGGTTTCGGTTTAGCATTAGGGTGAGGGGTAGGGTTAGGATTAGTGTGAGCCTTACTGTTAGTGTGAGGGTTAGGGTTAGGTTTAGGGTTACCATGAGGGTAAGGGTAAGGGTGAGGGTTAGGATGAGGGTGAGGTTTAGGGATAGGGTTAGGGCGAGGGTGAGTGTTAGGGTAAGGATGAGGGTTAGGTTTAGGGTTAGGGTGAGGGTTTGGGCTAGGATGAGGGTTAGGGTTAGGTTTAGTGTTATGGTGAGGGTGAGGATTTTGGTTAGGTTAAGTGTTAGGGTGAGGGGTAGGGTGAGGGGTAGGGTTAGGGTTTTGGTTAGGGTAGGGTGAGGGTGAGGGTTAGGTTATGGTTAGGGTGAGTGTGTGGGTGTTTTAGGGATAGGTTTTAGGTTAGGGTGTGGGTGAGGGTTAGGTTTAGGATTGGTGTTATGGTTAGGCTTAGGCTTAGCGTTAAGGTGAATGTTAGGATTAGGGTTAGCTTGAGGGTTAGTTTTAGGGTTAGGGTGCTGGTTAGGGTTAGGGTGATGTTTAGTGTGAGGGTGAGTTTTAGCGTGAAGGTGCGTGTTCGGGTGAGGTTTAGGGTTTGTGTGAGGGTCAGGGTGAGTGTTAGGGTGAGGGAGAGGGTTAGGGTTAGGTTTAGGGTTGTTGTTAGGGTTAGGGTTTGGTTGAGTGTTAGGGTTAGGGTTATGGTTAGGGTTAGGGTGGGGTGAGGGTAAGGTTTAGGGTGAGGGTTAGGAATAGGCTGAGGGTGAGGATGAGGATGAGGGTTTAGGGTTGAGTGTAAGGGTTAGGGTTAGGTTTAGGATGAGGGTTAGGGTGAGGTGTAGGATTAGGGTTAAGGTGAGGGTGAGGGCTAGGGTGAGGGTTAGGCTTAGGGTTAGGGTGAGTGTTAGGGTTAGTGTTAGGTTTAGGATGAGGGTTAGGGCGAGTGGTAGGGTTAGGGTTAGTGTGAGGGGTAAGGTTAGTGTGAGGGTTAGGGTTAGGGTTAGGGTTACCGTGAGGGTAAGTGTAATTGTGAGGGTTAGGATGAGGGTGAGCTTTAGGGTTAGTTAGGTTTAGGGTATGGGTTAGGCTGAGGGCTAGGGTGAGGGTTACTATTAGGCTCAGGGTGAGGGTGAGGGTGAGGTTTAGGGTTGGGTCTAAAATTAGTGTGTTAGGGTTAGGGTTAAGTTTAGGATGAGGTTTAGGGTGAGAGTTAGGATTAGGGTTAGGTTGAGGGTGAGGGTGAGGGTGAGGGTGAGGTTTAGGGTGAGGGTGCGGGTTAGGGTTAGGTTTAGGGTGAGGGTAAGGATTAAGGTGAGGTTTAGGGAGAGGTTTAGGGTTAGAGTTCGAGTTAGGGTTAGGTTGAGTGTTCCAGTGAGTTTTACAGTTAGGGTGAGGGTGAGGGTTAGGGTTAGGGTTAGGATTAGTGTTAAATTTAGTGTTTGGGTGAGTGTTAGGGTTAGGGCGAGGGTTAGGGTAGGGTGAAGGTAAGGTTTAGGGTTAGGGCTAGGGTTAGGCTGAGGGTGAGGGTGAGGGTGAGGGTTAGGGTTAGGTTGAGGGTAAGGGTGAGTGTAAGGGTTAAGGTTAGGGTTAGGATGAGGTTTATTGTGAAGTGTAGGATTAATGTTAAGGGTGAGGGTGAGGGTGAGGTTTAGGGTTAGGCTTAGGATTAGTGTGTTTTAGGGTTAGGTTTAGGGTTAGGATGAGGTTTAGGGTGAGGGGTAGGGTTAGGGTTAGGTTGAGGGTAAGGGTGAGGGTGTTGTTTAGGGTTAGGGTGAGGGTTAGGGTTAGGATTAGGGTTAGGGTTAGGGGGAGTGTGAGGGCTAGGGTTATGTTTAGGATGATGGTTAGTGTGAGGGGTAGGGTTAGGGTTAGGGTTAGGTTGAGGATTAGGGTTAGGTTTAGGCTTAGGCTGAGGGTAGGGTGAGGGTGAGGGTGAGGGTGAGGGTTAGGGTGTCGGTGAGGGTTAGGGTAGGATGAGGGTTAAGATGAGGGTGAGGGTTAGGGTGAGGGTGAGCGTTAGGGTTAGGGTTAGAGTTAGGGTTAGGGGGAGTGTGAGGGCTAGGGTTATGTTTAGGATGATGGTTAGTGTGAGGGGTAGGGTTAGGGTTAGGGTTAGGCTGAGGATTAGGGTTAGGTTTAGGCTTAGGCTGAGGGTAGGGTGAGGGTGAGGGTGAGGGTAAGGGTTAGGGTGTCGGTGAGGGTTAGGGTAGGATGAGGGTTAAGATGACGGTGAGCGTTAGGGTGAGGGTGAGGGTTAGGGTTAGGGTTAGGGTTCTGGTTAGGCTTAGGGTGATGTTTAGGGTGAGGCTGAGCGTTTGTGTGAGGGTGAGGGTTAGGGTGTGGGTGACGGTTAGGGTGAGGGTGAGTGTGAGGGTGAGGGTGAGGCTTAGGGTTAGGTTTAGGGTTAGTGTTATGGTTAGGGTTAGGGTTAGGGTAGGTTGAGGGTAAGGTTTAGGGTGAGGGTTAGGGTTAGGCTGAGGGTGAGGTTGAGGGTGAGGGTTAGGGTTATGTTTAGGGTTAGGGTGAGTGTAAGGGTTGGGGTTAGGGTTAGGATGAGGGTTAGGTTGAGGTGTGGGATTAGGGTTAGGGTTAGGTTTAGGGTTAGGGTTAGGGTGAGTGTTAGGGTGAGTGTTAGGTTTAGGATGAGGTTTAGGGCGAGGGGTAGGGTTAGGGTTAGTGTGTGGTGTAGGGTTAGAGTGAGGGTTAGGGTTAGTGTTAGGGTTACCGTGAGTGTAAGTGAAATGGTGAGGTTTAGTATGATGGTGAGGGTTAGGGTTAGGTTTAGGGTTAGGGTGAGGCTTAGGGTGAGGTTTAGGATTAGGGTTATCTTTAGGGTAGGGTGAAGGTTAGGGTTAGGCTTAAGGTTAGTGTCAGGGTGAGGGTTAGGGTTAGTGTTAGGGTTAGGGGTTGGTTGAGTGTTAAGGTGAGGGTTTGGGTTATGGTTAGGGTTAAGGTGAACATGAGGGTTAGGGTGAGGCTTAGTGTTAGTTTTAGGGATAGGTTTGGGTTAGGTTGCGGGCTAGGGTGAGGGTGAAGGTTAGGGTGAGGGTGAGGGTGAGGGATAAGGTGTCGGTGAGGGTTAGGGTAGTTGTGAGGGTTAGGGTGAGGTTTAGTGTTAGGCTGAGTTTGAGGGTGAGGGTGAGGTTTAGGGTTAGGTTTAGGATTACTTTGAGTGCTAGGGTTAGAGTTAGGTTTAGGATGAGGTTTAGGGTGAAGGTTAGGGTTAGGGTTAGGTTGAGGGTGAGGGTGAGGGTGAGGTTTAGGGTTAAGGTGGGGGTTAGGGTTAGGGTAAGGGTGAGGGTGAGGGTTAGGGTTAGGTTTAGGATGAGGATTAGGATGATGGGTAGGATTAGGGTTAGTGTGAGTGTTAGGGTTAGTTTGAGGGTTAGGTTTAGGGTTAGGCTTCGGGTGAGGTTTAGGGTTAGGGTTAGGCTGAGGGTAGGGTGAGGGTGAGCGTTAGGGTGAGGGTAAGGGTGAGCGTGAGGGTTAGGCTGTCGGTGAGGGTTAGGGTAGGGTGAGGGTTAGGGTGACGGTGAGGGTTAGGGTGAGGGTTAGGGTTAGGGTTAGGGTGAGGGTTAGTTTTACGGTTAGGGTGAAGATGAGGGTTCAGTTTAGGATTAGTGTTAGGGTTAGGGTTAGGCTTAGGTTGAGGTTGAGGGGAAGGGTGAGGGTTTGGGTTCGGGTTAGGGTGAGAGTGAGGCTTACGGTAAGGGGTAGTGTTAGGATGAAGAGTAGGGTTAGGGTTAGGGTGAGGGTGAGTGTTTCGGTTATGTAAGGATTAGGTTTAGGGTTACGGACAGGATTAGGGTTTGGGTGAGAGTTAGGGTGAGGGTAAGTATTAGGGCTTGGGTGAGGGTTTGGATTAAGGTGATGCTGAGGGTGAGGGTTTTGTTTAGGTAGGAATTAGGGTTAGGGTAAGGGTTAGGGTTAGATTTAGGTATAGGTTGAGGGTTAGCGTGAGGGGTAGTGTTAGGGTTAGGGTGAGGGTTAGGGTTAGTGTGTGGGTTAGGTTTAGGGATAGGATTATGGTTAGGGTGAGGGTAAGGGTAGGGTGAGGGTAGGATGAGGGTGAGGCTTAGGGTTAACGTTAGGGTTGGGGTGTCGGTTAGGGTGAGGGTTAGGGTTAGGTTTAGGGTGAAGGTGAGGGTGACGGTTAGGGTTAAGGTGAGGATGAGAGTTAGGTTTATGGTTAGCTTTAGGATGAGCGTTAGGATTAGGGTGAGGGTTAGGGTTAGGTTTAGTGTTAGGGTGAGGGTTAGGGTTAGGGTTTGAGTAAGGGTGAGGGTGAGGCTGAAGCTTAGAATTAGGATTAGGGTTTGAGTTAGGGTTAGGCTGAGGGTGAGGGCGAGGGTTAGGGTTAGCGTGAGCGTTAGGGTTAGGGTTAGGTTTAGGTTGAGTGTTAGGGTTAGGTTGAATGTTAGGGTGAGGTTTAGAGTTAGGGTGAGGGTTAGGGTTAGGGTTAGGTTAGGTTGAGGGTTAGGTTTAGGGTGAGAGTTAGAGTTAGGGTTAGGCTGCGGGTGAGGGTTAGTGTTAGGGTTAGGGTGAAGGTTAGGGTGAGGATGAGGGCAAGGTTTAGTTTGAGGGTTAGGGTGAGGGGGAGGTTTAGTGTTAAGGTTAATGTTAGGGTGAGGGTTAGGGTGAGGGTGAGGTTTAGGGTTTGTGTAAGGGTTAGGGAAGGGTGAGGGTTATGTTTAGGATTAGGGTTAGGGTTAGGGTTAGGCTAAGGGTGCGGGTGAGGGGAAGGGTGAGGGTTTGGGTGAGGGTTAGGTTTGGGTGTCGGTGTGGGTTAGGGTAGCGTGAGGGTTAGGGTGACGGTGAGGTTTAGGCTGAGCGCTAGGGTGAGGATGTTGAAGGTGAGAGTGAGGGTTAGGGTTAGGGTTAGGGTGAAGGTTAGTGTTAGGGTGAGGGTTAAAATGAGGCTGAGGGTTAGGGTGAGGTTTAGAGTTAGGGTGAGTGTTAGGTCTAGGGTTAGGGTGAGGGTGAGGGCTAGGTTGAGGGTGAGTGTTAGGTTGAGGGTGAGGGTGAGGGTGAAGTTTAGGGTGTGGGTTAGGGTTAGGGTTAGGGTCTGGGTTACGGTTAAAATGAGGGTTAGGTTGGGATTAGGTGGAGGTTGAGGCTGAGGCTGAGGTTTAAGGTGAGGGTGAGGGTAAATGTGAGGGTGAGGGTTAGGGTTCGGGTTAGGTTTAGGATTAGGTTGATTGTGAGGGTTAGTGTTTGGATTAGTGTTAGGGTTAGGGTTAGGCTGAGGGTGAGTGTGAGGGTGAGCGTGAGGGTTAGTGTTAGGATTAGGGGGAGGGTTAGGATTATTGTGAGGGTTAGGGTGCGGATGAGGGTAAGAGTTATGTTGAGGTTTAGGGTGAGGGGAGGGTTAGGGAAAGGTTAGGGTTAGGGTGAGGGTTAAGGGAATGGTTAGGGTTAAGTTTAGGTTTAGTTTTAGGGTGAGGGTTAGTGTTAATGTTAGGGTTAGGTTTAGGGTAATGTTTAGGGTTAGGGTTAGAGGGAGGCTTACGGTTAGGTTTAGGGTGAGGGTTAGGATTAGGGTGAGGGTTAGGGTTAGGTTTAGGGTTAGGGTAAGAATGAGAGTTAGGGTTAGGGTTGGGGTAAGTATTAGTGTGAGGGTGAGGGCGAGGCTTACGGTTAGAACTAGGGTTTGGGTTAGGGTTAGGGTGAGGGTGAGGGCGAGGCTTACGGTTAGAACTAGGGTTTGGGTTAGGGTTAGGGTGAGGGTGAGGGTGAGGGTTAGGGTTAGTGTGAGGGTTAGGGTTAGGGTTAGGTTCAGGTTGAGGGTCAGGGTGAGGGGTAGGTTTAGGTTTAGGGTGAGGGTGAGGGTGAGGGTGAGGTTTAGGGTGAAGGTTAGTGTTAGGGTGAGGGTTAGGGTTACGTTTAGGTTTAGGTTGAGGGTTAGGTTGAGGGGTAGTGTTAGGTTTAGTGTGAGCCTTAATGTTAGTGTGAGGGTTAGGATTACGTTTAGGGTTAGGGTTACCGTGAGAAGTGGAAGGTGAGGGTTAGGATGAGGGTTAGTTTTAGGGATAGGGTTAGGGTGAGAGTGAGTGTTAGGGTGAGGATGAGTGTTAGGGTTAGGGTTAGGGTGAGGTTAGTATGAGGGTTAGGGTGAAGGGTTTATTTGGGGTTAGGGTTAGGGTTAGAATTAGGGTGAGTGTGAGGGTGAGGTATAGGGTTAGGATTAGGGTTAGGGTTAGGTTTAGGCTGAGGTTCAGGGTGAGTGTTAGGGTTAGGGTTAAGGTTAGGGTATTAGTGTTAGGCGTAGGGTTAGGATGAGTGTTAAGGTGAGGGTTAGGGTTAGGGTGAGGGTAAGGATGAGGGTGAGGGTTAGGGTGAGGTTGAGGGTGAGTGTGAGGGTTAGGGTGTGGCTTACGTTTAATGTTAGGGTCAGGGTTACGATTAGTGTGAGGGTTAGACTTAGGGTTAGGGTTAGGTTGAGGGTGAGCCTGAGGCTGAGGTTTAAGGTTACGGTGAGTGTGAGGGTGAGTGTGAGGGTGAGCGTTAGTGTTCGGGTTTGGGTTAGGTTGAGGTGAGGATGATGGTTAGTGTTTGGATTAGGGTTAGGGTTAGAGTTAGGCTGAGGGTGAGCGTGAGGGTGAGGGTGATGGTTAGTTTTAGGATTAGGGTGAGGGTTAGGTTTATTTTGAGGGTTAGGGTGAGGATGAGGGTAAGGGTTAGGTTGAGGGTTAGGGTGAGGGGAAGGGTTAGGGTTAGCGTGAGCGTTAGGGTGAGGGTTAGAGTTAAGGGTTAGGTTTAGCGTGAGATTTAGTGTTAACGTTAGGGTTAGGTTTAGGGTAAGGGTTAGGGTGAAGGTTAAGATGAGGGGTAAGTTTAGGGTTAGGGTGAGCGTTAGGGTTTTGGGGAAGGTAAGGGTTAGGGTGAGGGATACGATGAGGGTGAGGGTTAGGGTGAGGTTTAGAGTTAGGGTGAGGGTTAGAGTTAGGGTTAGGGTGAGGCCTATTGTGAGGGTGAGGGTTAGGGTATGGGTTAGGGTTAGGCTTAAGATCAGAGTTTCGGTTAGGGTGAGGGTTTGGGTTACGGTTAGGGTGAGGTTGAGGCTGAGGCTGAGGTTTAGTTGAGGTTGAGGATGAGTGTGTGGTTGAGGGTTAGGGTGAGGATTAGGGTTAGTTTGAGGATGAGGGTGAGAGTTTGTGTTTGGATTAGAGTTAGGATTAGGATTAGGCTGAGGGTGAGCGTGAGTGTGAGGGTGAGGGTTAGTGTTAGGGTTAGTGTGAGGGTTAGGTTTAGGGTTAGACTTAGGATGAGGGTAAGGGTTAGGGTGAGGTTTAGGACAAGGGTTAGGGTTAGGGTTAGGATGAGGGTTAGGGTGATGTTTAAGGTTAGGCTTAGGGTGAGGGTGAGGTTTAGGGTTAGGTTTAGGGTGAGGGTTAGGTTTAGGGATAGGGTGAGGGTGAGGGTTAGGTTTAAGGTTAGTGTTAGAGTTAGGGTTAGGCTTAGGGTGAGGGTGAGGGGTAGGGTGAGGGTTTGGGTTAGGGTTAGGTATAGTGTGAGGTTGAGGCTTACGGAGAGGGTTATGGTTAGAGTTAGGGGTAGGGTTAGGGTTAGGTTGAGGATGAGGGTGAGGGTGAGGGTTAGGGTTAGGGTGAGCGTGAGGGTTAGGATTAGGCTTAGGATGAGGGTTAGGGTGAGGGTTAGTGTGAGCGTTAGGGTTAGTTTGAGGGTTAGGGTTAGGGTTAGGTTTAGGGTAATGGTTAGGTTTAGGTTTAAGGTTAGGCCGATGGCTAAGGTGAGGGTGAGGGTGAGTGTGAGGGTGAGGGTGAGGGTTAGGGTGTCAGTGAGGTTTAGTGTAGGGTGAGGATTAGGGTGACAGTGAGTGTAAGATTGAGGGTGAGGGTCAGGGTTAGGTTTCAGGCTAGGGTTAGCTTGAGAGTGAGGGTGAGGGTTAGTGTTTGGATTAGTGTTAGGGTTAGGGATAGGCTGAGGGTGAGCGTGAGGGTGAGGGTGAGGTTTAGTGTTAGGGTTAGGGTGAGGGTTCGGTTTCTTGTGAGGGTTAGGGTAAGGATGAGGGTTAGGGTTCGGTTGAGGTATAGGGTGAGGTTGAGAGAGAGAATGAGGATTACGTTGTATGTTAGGGTTATGGTTAGGGTCAGGTTTACGGTTAGGGTTCGGGTTAGGGTTCGGGTTAGGGTTAGGTTGAGGGTGAGGCTAAGACTGAGGTTTAAGTTGTGGGTGAGGGTGAGTGTGAGAGTGAGGTTTAGGGGTCGGGTTAGGGTTAGGTTGAGGGTGAGGGTGAGGGTTAGTGTTTGGATTAAGGTTAGGTTTAGTGTTAGGCTGAGGGTGAGCGTGAGTGTGAGGGTGATGGTTAGTGTTAGGGTTAGGGTGATGGATAGGTTCATTGTGAGGGTTAGGGTGAGGATCAGGGTAAGTGTTAGGGTGAGGGATAGGGTTAGGTTTAGGGTTAGGGTTAGGGTGAGGGTTAGGGTGAGGGTTAGGGTTAAGTTAAGGGTTAGGTTTAGGGTGAGATTTAGGGTTAATATTAGGGTTAGGTTTAGGGTAAGGGTTAGGGTGAGGGTGAGGGTTAGGGTTAGGGTGAGGTTTAGTGTTAGGGTGAGGGTTAGGGTTAGGATTAGGGTTAGGGTGAGGGCTAGGGTGAGGGTGAAGGTTAGGATTAGGCTTAGGGTTAGGGTGAGGTTTAGGGTTAGGACTAGGTTTAGGGTTAGTGTGAGGGGTAGGGTTAGGGTTAGGGTGAGGGTTACATTTAGTGTGTGTGTTATGGTTAGGGATAGGGTTAGGGTGAGGGTGAGGGTTAGGGTTAGGATTAGGGTTAGGGTGAGGGCTAGGGTGAGGGTGAAGTTTAGGATTAGGCTTAGGGTTAGGGTGAGGTTTAGGGTTAGGACTAGGTTTAGGGTTAGTGTGAGGGGTAGGGGTAGGGTTACGGATAGGGTGAGTGTGAGTATTAGTGTGAGGGTAAGGGTTAGGGTGAGGATTAGGTTGAGGGTGAGGGTTAGGGTGAGGGTTAGATTTAGGGTGAGGGTTATGGTAAGGGTGAGGGCCAGTGTCAGGGTGAGGGTTAGGGTTAGAGTTAGGGTTAGGTTGAGGGTTAGGTTGAGGTTTAGAGTTAGCGTGAGGGTTCGGGTTAAGGTTCGGGTTAGGGTGAGTTGAGGCTGAGGCTGAGGCTTAACGTGAGGGTGAGGGTGAGTGTGAGGGTCAGGATTAGGTTTCGGGTTAGACTTAGCTTGAGGGTGCGGGTGAGGGTTAGTGTTTGGATTAGTGTTAGGGATAGGCTTAGGCTGAGGATGAGCTTGAGGGTCAGGGTGAGGTTTAGTGTTAGGGTTAGGGTGAGGGTTAGGTTTCTTGAGAGGGTTAGGGTAAGGATGAGCGTAAGGGTTAGGTTGAGGTTTAGGGTTAGGGTTAGGGTTAGGTTTAGGTTGAGGTTTAGGGTGAGGGGTAGGGTTAGGGTTAGTGTGAGCCTTAGTGTAAGTGTGAGGGTTAGGATTAGATTTAGGGTTAGGGTTACCGTGAGGGTAAGGGTAAGGGTGAGGGTTAGGATGAGGGTGAGGGTTAGGGATAGGTTTAGGGTGAGGGTGAGTGTTAGGGTGAGGATGAGGGTTAGGGTAAGCCTTAGGGTGAGGGTTAGGGTTCGGGTGAGGGTGAGGGTTAGTTTTAGGGTTAGGGTGAGGGTTAGGATTAGGGTTAGGTTAAGGGTTAGGGTGAGGGGTAGGGTGAGGTTTAGGGTTAGAGTTTTGTTTAGGGTTAGGGTGGAAGTGAGGGTTAGAGTTAGGGTTAGCGTGAGGGTTAGTGTGAGGGTTAAGATTAGGGTTAGGTTTAGGGTGAGGTTAGGGTGAGGGTGAGGGTGAGGGTTAGGGTTAGGATTGCGGTTAGGTTTAGGGTTAGACTGAGGGTGAGGGTGAAGGTTTGGGTTAGGTTGAGGGTAAGGGTTAGGGTTAGGTTTAGGGTGAGGGTGACGGTTAGGGTTAGGGTTAGTGTTAGGGTTAAGATGAGGGTTAGGGTGAGGTGTAGTGTTAGGTTAGGGTGAGGATGAGGGTGAGGGTGAGGTTTAGGGTTAGGTTTAGGATTAGTGTTCGTGTTAGGGTTAGGGTTAGTGTTAGGATGAGGTTTAGGGTGAGGGGTAGGGTTAGGGATAGGTTGAGGGTGAGGGTGATCGTGAGGTTTACGGTTAGGTTGAGGGTTAGTGTTAGGGTTAGGGTGAGCATGAGGGTTAGGGTTAGGTTTAGGATGAGGATTAGTGTGCGGGTTAGGGATAGGGTTAGGGTAATGGTTAGAGTTAGGTTTACGGTTAGTCCGAGGGCTAGGGTGAGGGTGAGGGTTAGGGTGAGGGTGAGGGTGAGGGGTATAGTTAGGATTAGGGTTAGGGTTAGAATTAGGGTGAGTGTGAAGGTGAGGGATAGGTTTATTATTAGGGTAAGAGTTAGGGTTAGGCTGCGGGTCAGGGTGAGTGTTAGGGTTAGGGTTAGGGTGAATGTTAGGGTTAGGCTTAGGGTTAGGATGAGGGTTAAGGTGAGGCATAAGGTTAGGTTTAGTGTGAGTTTTAGGGTTAAGGTGAGGGTTAGTGTTAGGGTGAGGGTAGTGTTTAGGGTGAGGGTTAGTATCAGCGTGAGGGTTAGGGTGAGGGTTAAGGTTACGGTGAAGGTTAGGTTTCGAGTTAGGATTACGGTGAGGGCTAGGGTTAGGGTAACGGTTAGGGTTAGGTTCATGGTGAGGGTGAGAGTTACGTTTAGGATTAGGGTTAGGGTTTGGTTTAGGCTGAGGGTGAGGGTGAGAGTGAAGTTTAGGGTTAGGGTAAGATTTAGGGTTAGGGTTAGCGTGAAGATTAGAGTGTGAGTGAAATTTAGGGTGAGGGTTAGTTTTAGGGTGAGGCTTGGGTTTAGCATTAGGGTGTGGGTTAGAGTTAGGGTGATGTTTAGTGTGAGGGTGAGGGTTAGGGTGAGGGTGAGGGTTAGGTTTAGGGTTAGGGTGAAGGTGAGGTTGAGGGTGAGGGTTAGGGTTAGGGTTAGGGATAGGGTGAGGTTTTGGTTGAGGGTGAGGGTTGGGTTGTGGGTGAGGGTTAGGGTGTGAGGTTTAGGGTGACAGGGAGTGTTAGAGTGAGGTTGAGGTTTAGGGTTAGGGTTAGGGTGATGGTTAGGGTTAGTATTAGTGCTAGGGTGAGGGTTAGAGTGAGGGGTATGGTTAGGGTTAGGGTGAGGGTTAGGAATAGTGTGAGGGATAAGGATACGGTTAGGGTTAGGGTGAGCATAAGGGTAAGGGTTAGGATAGGTTGAGGTTGAAGGTTAAAGGTAGAGTTAGGGTTAGGTTGAGGGTTAGGGTGATGTTTAGAGTTAGGGTGAGGGTGAGGGTTAGGGTGAGGTTTAGGGTGAGGATTTGGGTTACGGTGAGATTTAGAGTTAGGGTTAGGGTGAGGGTGAGGTTTAGGTTTAGGGTTAGAGTTAGGGTGAGGGTAAGGGTTAGGGTGAGGTTTAGGATGACTGTGAGGTTTAGGGTTTGGGTGATGTTTAATGTTAGGATTAGAGTTAGGGTGAGGGTTAGGTTGAGAGTTAGGGCTAGGGTGATGGTTAAGGTTAGGATTCGGATTAGGGTTAGGGTGAGGGTTAGGTTTAGGATTAGGTTTAGGATGAAGGTAAGTGTTAGGGTGAGGGTTAGGATTAGGGTGAGGGTAAGGGTTAGGGTGATGTTTAAGGTTAGGATTAGGGTAAGTGTGAGGGTTAGGGTTAGGGTGAGGATAATTTTAGGGTGAGGGCTAGGGTGAGGTTTACCGTAAGGGTTAGAGTAAGGATTAGGGTGAGTTTCAGGGTAAGGAATAGGGTTAAGGTGAGGGTTAGGCTGAGCAGTAGGTATAGGTTGATAGGGTAAGGGTTAGGGTTAGGGGTAGGGTGAGGGTAACGGTAAAGGTGAGGGTGAGGGGTAGGGTTAGGGTTAGGCTTAGCATGAGGGTAAAGGTTAGGGTGAGGTTTAGGATGAGGTTGAAGGTTAGGGTTAGGGTGAGCGTTAGTGTGATATTTAAGGTGAGGGTTAGGGTTAGGGTTAGGGTTAGGGTTAGGGTTAGGGTTAGGGTTAGGGTTAGGGTGTGGGTTCACGTGAGAGTGAGGGTTAGGCTGAGGGTGAGGGTTATGGTTAGGGTTAGGGTGAGTACTACAGATAAGGTTGGGGTTAGGATGAGATTTAGGGTGAGTAGCAGAGTTAGGGTTAGGGTGAGGGTTAGGGTTATAGTGAGGGTTAGGTTTAGGGTTAGGTTTAGAGTGAGGGTAAGGGTTAGGGTTAGGGTGAGGGTGAGGGTGAGGCTTAGGTTTAGGATTAGGGTTTGGGTTAAAGTTAGGCTGAGGGTGAGGGTGAGGGTTAGGGTTAGCGTGAGGGTTACTTCCAGGGTTAGGTTTAGGTTGAGGGTTAGGGTGAGGGGTAGGTTTAGGGTTAGGGTAAGGGTGATGGTGAGGGTGAGGGTGAGGGTTAGGGTCAGGGTTAGGGTTAGGGTGAGGGTAAAGGTTAGAGTTAGGTTTAAGTGGAGGGTTAGGGTGAGGGGTAGGGTTAGGGTTAGTGTGAGCCTTAGTGTTAGTGTGAGGGTTAGGGTTAGGGTTAGGATTAGGGTTAACGTGAGGGCAAGGGTAAGTGTGAGGGTTAGCATGAGGGTGAGGGTTAGGGATAGCGTTAGGGTGAGGGTGAGTGTTAGGGTGTGGATGAAGTTTAGGGTTAGGTTTGGGGTGAGGGTTAGGGTTAGGATGAAGGTTATGGTTAGGTTTAGATTTAGGGTGAGGTTGAGGTTTAGGGTTAGGTTAAGTGTTAGGGTGAGGGGAAGGGTTAGGGTTAGGGTTTTGTTTAGTTTTAGGGTCAGGGTGAGGGTTAGTGTTAGGTTTAGGGTGAGTGTGAGGGTGAGGTTTAGTTATAGGTTTAGGTTTAATATGAGGGTGAGTGTTAGGGTTAGGGTTAGGCTTAGAGTTAGGGTTAGGTTGAGGGTTAGGGTTAGGGTTTGGGTGAGGGTGAGGTTTAGTGTTAGTGTTGGGTGAGAGTTAGGGTTAAGGTTAGGGTTAGGATGAGAGATAGGGTTAGGTTGAGGGTGAGGGTGAGCGTGAGGCTTTCGGTTAGGTAAGGATTAGGGTTATGGTTAGGGTGAGGATTAGGTTGAGTTTGAGGGTTAGGAGGGTTAGGGTTAGCTTGAGGTTTAGGGTTAGGGTTAGGGTGATGTTTAGGGTTAGGGTGATGTTTTGGGTGAGGGTGAGGGTTACACTGAGGTGAGGGTTCAGGTGAGGGTGAGCGGTAGGGTGAGGGTGTTAGGGTGAGGGTGAGGGTTAGGGTTAGAGTGAGGGTGACCATGAGGGTGCGGGTGAGGGTGAGGGTTAGGGTTAGCATGAGGGTTAGGGTGAGGGTAATTGTTAGGGTGAGGGTGAGGGTTAGGGTTAGGGTGAGGGCAAGGGTGAGTGTGAGGGTTTCGGTTAGATAAGGTTTAGGGTTAGGGTTAGGGTGAGGGCTAGGTTAAGGGTGAAGTTTTGGGTGAGGGTTAGGGTGAAGTTGATGGTTAGTTTGTGGGTGAGGATTAGGGTAGGGTGAGGGTTAGAGTGTTAGGTTGAGGATGAGGGTTAGATTTAGGGTTAGGTTTAGGGTCAGGGTGAGAATTACTGTTAAGGTTAGGGTTCGCATGAGGGTTAGGGTAAGGGGTTGGGTTAGGGTTAGGTTTACGGTGAGGGAAAGGGTTAGGTGAGGGTAAGGGTAAGGGTTACGGTTAGGGTTAGGGTTACGGTAATTGTTAGGCTGAGGGTTAGGATGATGGTGAGGGTTAGGGTTAGGGTAATGTTTAAGTTTAGGATTAGTGTTAGTGTTAGGGTTAGGCTTAGCGTGAGGGTTAGGGTGAGGATAAGCGTTTGGGTGAAGCTTAGGGTGAGTTTGAGGGTTAGAAGGAGGGTGAGGGTTAGGGAGAGTATTAGGGTTAAGGTTAGGGTGAGAGTAAGGGTTAGGGTGAGGGTTAGGATGAGGGTGAGGTTTAGGGTTAGGGTGAGGGTGAGAGTTAGGGTGATGTTTAGGGTTAGGGTTAGGGTTATTGTGAGGGTTTGGGTTAGGGTTAGGGTTAGGGTTATTGTGAGGCTTAAGCTGAGGGTTAGATTTAGGGTGAAGGTTAGGGTGAGGGTGAGGTTTAGGGTTAGGGTTAGGGTTCGGGTTAGGTTTAGACTTAGGCTGAGGGTTTGGGATAGGGTTAGGTTTAGGGTGAGGGTTAGGGTTAAGGTGAGAGTTAGAGTTAGGGTTAGGTTGAGGGTGAGGGTTAGTTTTAGGGTTAGAGTTAGTGTGAGGGTAAGGGTTAGCTTGAGGGTTAGGATGAGATGAGTGTTAGGGTTATGTTTAAGTTTAGGATTAGGGTTAGGGTGAAGGTTAGGGTTAGAGTTAGGGTTAGTTTGAGGGTTGGAGTTAGGGTTACGGTTAGGGGTAAAGTGAGGATGAGTGTGAGGGTTATGGTAACGGTTAGGTTTAGGTTTAGGGTGAGGGTGAGAGTTCGGGTTAGGATTAGGGTTAGGGTTTTGGTTAGGCTGAGGGTGAGGGTGAGGGTAAGGATTAGGGTTAGGGTAAGATTTAGGGTTAGGGTTAGGGTGAGGATTAGAGTGTGAGTGAAGTTTAGGGTGGGGGTTAGGATTAGGGTGAGGTTTAGGTTCAGGTTTAGGGTGAGGTTTAGAATTAGGGTGATGTTTAGGGTGAGAATGAGGGTTAGGGTGAGGGTGAAGGTTAGGGTTAGGGTTAGGCTTAGTTTAGGGTGAGGGTAAGGTTTAGGGTGAGGGTTAGGGATAGACTGAGGGATAGTGTTAGTGTGAGGGTTAGAGTTTGTGTGAGGGTTAGGTTTAGGGTTAGGGTTAGGGTTACCGTGAGAGTAAGGGTAATGGTGAGGGTTAGGGTTAGGGTTAGAGTGAGGGTTAGGGTGAGGATGAGGGTTAGGGTTAGGGTTAGGGTGAGGGTGAGGGTTAGGGTGAGGGTAAGGGTTAGTGTGAGGGTTAGGTTTAGGTTTAGGTTGAGGTTGAGATTAAGGGTTATTGTGAGGTTTAGGTTGAAGGTGAGGGTTAGGGTGAAGGTTAAGATTAGGGTGAGTGTTAGGGTTAGGGTTAGGGTTAGGCTGATGGCTACTGTGAGGGTGAGGGTTAGGGTGAGGGTGAGGGTGAGGGTTAGGCTGTCGGTGAGGATTAGGGTAGGTTGAGGGTTAGAGTGTTAGGGTGAGGGTTAGAGTTAGGGTTAGGGTTAGGGTTAGGGTCAGAGTGAGGAGTACTGTTAAGGTTAGGGTTAGGTGAGGGTAAGGGTTAGGTGAGGGTTAGGGTTATGGTGAGGGTGAGGGTTAAGGTAATTGTTAGGCGGAGGGTTAAGATGAGGGTTAGTGTTAGGGTTAGGGTGATATTTAAGGTTAGGGTTTGTGTTAGTGTTAGGGTCAGGCTTAGGGGGAGGGTTAGGGGGAAGGTAAGGTTTAGGGTGAGGGTTAGGGTGAGTTTTAGGTTTAAAGGGAGGGTTAGGGTTAGGGATAGTGCTAGGGTTAGGGTTAGGGTGAGGGTAAGGGTTAGGGTGAGGGTTAGCATGAGGTTGAGGTTTAGGGTTAGGGTGAGGGTGAGGGTTAGGGTGAAGTTTAGGGTTAGGGTTAGGGTTAGGCATAGGGTTAAGGTTACTGTGAGGGATAGGGTTAGGGTTAGAGTTAGGGTTAGTGTGAGGGTTAGTGTGAGGGTAAGGGTTAGGGTGAAGGTTAGGGTGAGGGTGAGTTTTAGGGTTAGGGTTAGGGTTAGTGTGAGGTTTAGACTTAGGATGAGGATTTGGGTTAAGGTTAGGTTTAGGGTGAGGGTTAGGTTTAGGGTGAGAGTTAGGGTTAGGGTGAGGGTGAGGGTTAGGTTTAGGATTAGAGTTAGGGTGAGGGTAAGTGTTAGGTTGAGGGTTAGGATGAGGTGAGTGTTAGAGTTAGGGTGATGTTTAAGGTTAGGATTAGGGTTAGGGTGAGGGTTAGGGTGAGTGTTAGGGTTAGTGTTAGGGATAGGTTTAGGATGAGGGTTAGGGTGAGATTCAGGGTTAGGGTGAAGGTTAGGGTGAGGGTGATGGTTAGGGTTAGGGTTAGGGTGAGGTGTAGGGTGAGGGTAAGGTTTACGGTTAGGTTTATGGTAATGGTTAGCGTGAGGGTTAGGGTTTGAGTGAGGGTTAGGGTTAGGTTTAGGGTGAGGGTGAGGGTCAACGTGAAGTTTAGGGTTAGGATTAGTTTTAGGGTTAGGGATAGTCTGAGGGTGAGGGTGAGGGTTAGGGTGAGGATTAGGGTTAGGGTTAGGGTTAGGCTGATGTCTACTGTGAGGGTGAGAGGGTGAGGGTGAGGGTGAGGGTTAGGTTGTTGGTGAGGATTAGGGTAGGATGAGGGTTAGAGTGTTAGGGTGAGGGTGAGGGTTAGAATTAGGGTTAGCTTTAGGGTTAGGGTAGGGTGAGGAGTACCCTTAAGGTTAGGGTTAGCATGAGGGTTAGGGTGAGCGTAAGTGTTAGGTGAGGATGAGGGTTAGGGTTATGGTTAGGGTTAGGGTAATTGTTAGGCTGAGGGTTAGGATGAGGGTGAGGGTTAGGGTTAGGGTGATCTTTAAGGTTAGGGTGTTAGTGTTAGGTTTAGTGTTAGGGTTAAGGTGAGGGTAAGGGTTAGGGTGAGGGTTAGGGTGAGTTTGAATGTTACAAGGAGGGTTAGGGTTAGGGAGAGTGTTAGGGTTAGGGTTAGGGTGAGGTTAAGGGTTAGGGGGATGTTTTGGGTGAGGGTGAGGGTTACCGTGAGGTGAGGGTTCGAGTGAGAGTGAGGGTTAGTGTGAAGATGAGGGTTAGGGTTAGGGTTTGTGTGAGGATTAGGGTGAGGTTAAGGTTTAGGGTGAGGGTTAGGGTGAGGGTGAGGGTTAGGGTTAGTTTTATGGTTAGGGTGAGGGTTAGGGTGAGGGTTAGGGTTAGGGTTTGGGTGAGGGTGAGGTTGGGGGTTAAGGTTAGGGTGAGAGGGTTAAGCTTAGGGTTAGGATGAGAGTTAGGGTTAGATTGAGGGTGAGGGTGAGGGTTTCGGTTAGGTAAGGGTTAGGGTGATGTTTTGGGTGAGGGTGAGGGTTACCGTGAGATGAGGGTTCAGGTGAAGGTTCTGATTAAGGTTAGGGTTAGGGTTAGGGTAAGGGTTAGGGTGAGGGTAAGGGTTAGGGTTAGGGTGAGGGTGACAGTGAGGGTGAGGGTGAGGGTGAAGGTTAGGGTTAGCGTTAGGGTTAGGTTGGGGGTGTCAGGGTGAGGGTGAGGGTTATGGTTAGGGTGAGGGTGAGGCTGAGGGTGAGAGTTTCTGTTAGGTAAGGTTTAGGGTTAGGGTTACGGTAAGGGCTAGGTTAAGGGTGAGGTTTATGGTGAGGGTGAGGGTGAGGTTGAGGCTTAGGTTGTGGGTGAGGGTTAGGGTTAGGGTGACGGTTAGAGTGAGGGTGAGGGTTAGGCTGAGGCTGACGATTAGGGTTAGGGTTAGGTTTAGGTTGAGGATGATGGTCAGGATGAGGGTTAGGGGGAAGGGGTAGGGTGAGGGTTAGGGTTAGTGTGAGGGTTAGGGTAATGTTTAGAGTGAGGGTTAGGATGACGGTGAGGTTTAGGGTTGGGGTGAGGGAGAGGGTTAGGGTGATGTTTAGGTTTAGGGTTAGGTTTAGAGTTAGTGTGAGGGTTAGGGTTAGGGTTAGAGTTAGGGTTAGTGTGAGGCTTAGTGTGAGGGTAAGGGTTAAGGTGAAGGTTAAGGTGATGGTTAGGGTTAGGGTTAGGTTAAGGGTTAGGGTGAGGGTTAGGGTTAGGGTGATGGTTAGGGTTAAGGTTAGGGTGAGGATGAGGGTCAGGGTGAAGTTTAGGGTTATGATTAGTTTTAGTTTAGGGATAGTCTGAGGTGAGGGTGAGGGTGAGGGTGAGGATTAGGGTGAGGATGAGGGCTAGGTTTATGGTTAGGGTTAGGGTGAGGGTTGGGGTGAGGGTTAGGGTGAGGGTGAGGTTAGGGTGAGGATAAGGGTTAGAGTGAGAGTTAGATTTAGGTTTAGGTTGAGGGTAAGTGTTATTGTGAGGTTTAGGATGAAGGTAAGGGTTAGGGTGAGGGTTAGGATTAGGGTGAGCTTTAGGGTTAGGGTTAGGGTTAGGCTGATGGGTAATGTGAGGGTGAGAGGGTGAGGGTGAGGGTGAGGGTTAGGGTGTTGGTGAGTATTAAGCTAGGGTTAGGGTTAGAGTGTTAGGGTGAGGGTAAGGGTTAGATTTAGAGTTAGGGTTAAGGTTAGGGTCAGGGTAATTGTTAGGTGAGGGTTCGGGAGAGAGTTAGGGTTAGGGTTAGGGTGAGGGTAAGGATTAGGGTGATGTTTTGGGTGAGGGTGAGGGTTACAGTGAGGTGAGGGTTCGAGTGAGAGTGAGGGTTAGTGTGAGGATGAGAGTTAGGTTTAGGGTTTGTGTAAGGATTAGGGTGAGTTTAAGGTTTAGGGTGAGGGTTACGGTGAGGGTGAGGGTTAGGGTAAGTTTTAGGATTAGGGTGAGGATTAGGGTGAGGGTTAGGTTTAGGGTTATGGTTTGGGTGAGGGTGAGGTTTGGGGTTAGGGTTAGGGTGAGAGTTAGAGTTAAGTTTAGGGTTAAGATGAGAGGGTTAGGTTGAGGGTGAGGTTTAGGGTTTCGGTTAGGTAAGGGTTAGGGTTATGGTTAGGGTGAGGATTAGGGTGAGTTTGACGGTTAGAGGGAGGGTTAGGGTTAGAGTGAGAGTTAGAGTTAGGGTTAGGGTGACCGTTAGGGTTAGGGTGATATTTAGGGTGAGCGTGAGGGTTACCGTGAGGTGAGGGTTCGGGTGAAGGTGATGGTTTGGGTGTGGGTAATGGTTAGGGTGAGGGTGAGGGTTAGGGTTAGGGTGATTGTGGCAGTGAGGGTGAGGGTGAGGGTGAAGGGTAGGGTTAGCGTGAGGGTTAGGGTGAGGGTGAGGGTTATCGTCAGGGTGAAGGTGTGGGTGAAGTTGAGGGTTTCAGTTATATAAGGTTTAGGGTTAGGGTTACCGTAAGGGCTAGGTTAAGAATGAGGTTTATGGTGAGAGTGAGGGTGAGGTTGAGGGTTAGGGTGTGGGTGAAGGTTAGGTTTAGGGTGAGGGTTAGAGTTAGGGGAAGGTTAGGGTGAGGCTGGGGGTTAGGTTTAGGTTTAAGTTTAGGGTGAGGATTAGGGTCAGGATGAAGGTTAGGATGAAGGGGTTGGGTTAGGGTTAGGGTGAAGGTGAGGGTTAGGGTTATGGTGAGGGTCTGGGTAAGGGTTAGGTGAGGGTTAGGATGACGGTGAAGTTTAGGGTTGGGGTGAGGGTGAGGATTAGGGTGATGTTTAGGGTTAGGGTTAGTGTGAGGGTTAGGGTTAGGTTTAGAGTGAGGGTTAGTGTGAGGGTAAGGTTTAGGGTGAAATTTAGGGTGATGGTGAGGTTTAGGGTTAGTGTTAGGGTTAGAGGTTTAGGCTTAAGATGAGGGTTTGGGTTAGGGTTAGGTTTAGAGTGATGGTTAGGGTTAGGGTGATAATTAGAGTTAGGTTTAGGGTGATTGTGAGGGTTAGGTTTAGGGTTAGTGTTAGGGTGAGGGTAAATGTTAGGTTGAGGGTTAGGATGAGGTGAGTGTTAGGGTTAGGTTCATGTTTAAGGTTAGGATTAGGGTTAGGGTGAGGGTTAGGGTGAGGGTTAGTGTTAGCGCTAGGAATAGTTTTAGGATGAGGGTTAGGGTGAGGGTAAGGTTTAGGGTGAAGGTTATGGTGAGGGTGATGGTGAGGGTTAGGGTAAGGGTGAGGGTGAGGGTCATGGTGAAGTTTAGGGTTTGGATTAGTTTTAGGGTTAGGGATAGTCTGAGGGTCAGGGTGACTGTGAGGGTGAGGGTTAGGGTTAGGGTTAGGCGGAGGGCTACAGTGAGGGTGAGGGTTAGGGTTAGGGTTAGGGTTAAGGTGAGGTTGAAGATGAGGGTGAAGATGAGGGTTAGGGTGTGGGTGAGGCTTAGGGTTAGGGTGAGGGTTAGGGTGACAGTGAGGGTTAGAGTGAGGGTGAGTCTTAGGGTACGGGCGAGGGTTAGCGTTAGGGTTAGGGTGAGGGTTAGGGTGAGGGGTAGGATTAGGGTTATCATGAGGGTTCGGGTGAAGTTTCGGATTAGTGTGAGGGTTAGGGTTAGGATGAGGGTGAGGGCAATTTGTAGGCAGAGGGTTAGGGTAAGGAAAAGGGTTAGGATTAGGGTTAAGGTTAGGGTGAGATCTAGGGTGAGGGTTAGGGTTAGGGTTCGGGTTAGGGTTAGGATGAGGGTTAGGGTGAGTTTTAGGGTTAGGGTTAGTTTGAGGGTTAGGGTTAGGGTTACGGTTAGGGTTAGGTTTATGGTGAGGGTGAGAGTTAGGGTTAGTGTGAGGGTTAGGGTTAGTATGAGGGTTAGAGTTAGGGTTAGGGTTAGGGTGAGGATAAGGTTTAGGGTATTAGGATGAGGGTGAAGGTTAGGGTTAGGGTGAGGGTGAGGGTTAGGGTGATGTTTACTATTAGTGTTAGGGTTAGGTTTAGTGTGAGGGTTAGGTTAAGGTTAGAGTGAGGGTTAGTGTGAGGGTTAGGGTGAGGTTAAGTGTTAAGGTGAAGGTTAGGGTGAGGGTGAGGGTTAGGGTTAGGGTAAGGGTTAGTGTTAGGGTGAGGGTTAGGATTGGGGTTAGGGTGAGGTTGAGGGTTAGGGTTAGAGTTAGGGTTAGGTTGAGGGTTAGGGTGAGGTTTAGCGTTAGGTTGAGGGTGGGAGTTAGGGTTAGGTTTGGGGTGAGTGTTAGGTTTAGGGTGAGAGTTAGAGTTAGGGTTTGGGTAAGGGTGAGGCTTAGGTTTAGGTTTGGGTTTAGAATTAGGGTGAGGGTGAGGTTGAGGAATAGGGTTAGGATTAGGGTTAAGGTTAGGGTGAGGGTTAGAGTTATGTTTAGGGTTAGGGGTAGGGGTAGGGTGAGGGTGAGGTTTAGGGTGAGTGTTAACCTTAGGGATAAGGTTAGTGTTAGGGTTAGGTTGAGGGTAAGGGTGAGGGTGAAGGTTAGGGTGAGGGTTAGGTTTAGGATTAGGGTTTGATTGAGGTGTCGGGTGAGCTTTAGGTTTAGGGTTAGTGTGAGGGTTAGGCTTAGTGTTAGAGTTAGGGTGAGGGTTAGGGCAAGGGTTAGCGTAAGTATTAGGGTGAGTTTCAGGGCGAAGAATAGGGTTAGGGTGAGGGTTAGGATGAGCAGTAGGTTTAGGTTGAGGGTTAGGGTGAGTGTTAGGGTTAGGGGTAGGCTGAGGGTAACAGTAAGGGTGAGGGTGAGGGTTAGGCTTAGGCTTAGGCTTAGCGTGAGGGTAAAGGTTAGGGTGAGGTTTAGGATGAGGGTGAAGTTTAGGGTTAGGCTGAGCGTTAGTGTGATGTTTAAGGTGAGGGTTAGGGTTAGGATTACGGTTAGGGTTAGGGTCAGGGTGAGTGTGAGGGTGTGGTTTAACGTGAGTTTGAGGGTTAGGGTGAGGGTGAGGGTTAGGGTGAGGTTTAGGGTTAGGGTTTTAGTGAGGGTGAGGTTTAGGTTAAGTGTTAGTGTGAGAGTTACGGTTAAGGTTAGGGTTAGGATGAGAGTTAGGGTTAGGTTGAGGGTGAGGGTGAGGATGAGGGTTTTGCTTAGGTAAGGGTTAGAGTTATGGTTAGGGTGAAGATTAGGGTGAATTTGAGGGTTACAGGGAGGGTTTCGTTTAGGGTGAGGTTTAGGTTTAGGGTTAGGGTGATGGGTAGGGTTAGGGTGATGTTTTGGGTGAGGGTGAGGGTTACCCTGAGGTGAGGGTTCGGGTGAGGATGAGGGTTAGGGTGAGGGTAAGGGTTAGGGTGAGGTTGAGGGTCAGGGTTAGGGTGATGGTGACCGTGAGGGTGCAGGTGAGGGTGAGGGTTAGTGTTAGCGTGAGGTTTAGGGTGAGTGTGTTAGGGTGAGGATGAGGGTTAGGGTTAGGGTGAGGGCTAGGTTAAGGGTGAGGTTTTGGGTGAGGGTGAGGTTGGGGTTGAGGGTTAGGGTGTGGGTGAGGGTTAGGGTGAGGGTGAGGGTGAGGGTTAGAGTGAAGGTGAGGGTTATGGTGAGGCTTAGGGTTAGGTTTAGGGTGAGGATTAGGGTCAGGATGAGGGTTAGGGTGAGGGTTATGGTTAGGGTGAGGGTGAGGGTGAGGGTTAGGGTTAGTGTTAGGGTTAGTTTTAGGGTTAGGGTTAGGGTGTGGGTATGTTTTAGGGTGAGGGTTTGGATGAGGGTGAGTGTTACGGTTAGGGTGAGGGTTAGGTTTAGAATGAGGATTAGTGTTAGCTTGAGGGTTAGGGTTAGAGTTAGAGTTAGGGTGAGGTTGAAGATGAGGGTGAAGATGAGGGTTAGTGTGTGGGTGAGGGTTAGGGTTAGGGTGAGGGTTAGGGTGACAGTGAGTTTAGCTTGAGGGTGAGGCTTAGGGTACGGGTGAGGGTTAGCGTTAGGGTTAGGGTGAGGGTTAGGGTGAGGGGTAGCATTAGGGTTATCGTGAGGGTTAGGGTGAATTTTCGGGTTAGTGTGAGGGTTAGGGTTAGGGTGAGGGTGAGGGCAATTTTTAGGCTGAGGGTTAGGGTAAGGATGAGGGTTAGGATTAGGGTTAAGGTTAGGGTGAGGTCTACGGTGAGGGTTAGGGTTACGGTTCGGGTTAGGGTTAGGATGAGGGTTAGGGTGAGTGTTAGGTTTAGGGTTAGTTTGAGGGTTAGGGTTAGAGTTACGGTTAGGGTTAGGGTGAGGATGAGGATGAGGGTTAGGGTAACGGTTAGGGTTAGGTTTAAGGTGAGGGTGAGAGTTAGGATTAGGATTAGGGTTAGGGTTTGGTTTAGGCTGAGGGTGAGGGTGAGGGTTAGATTTAGGGTAAGATTTAGGGTTAGAGTTAGGGTGAGGATTAGAGTGTGGGTGAAGTTTAGGGTGAGGGTTAGCTTTAGGGTGAGGTTTAGGTTTAGGATTAGGGTGAGGATTAGAGTTAGGGTGATGTTTAGGGTGAGGGTGAGGGTTAGGGTGAGGGTGAGAGGGTTAGTATTAGGGTGAAGGTGAGTTTGAGGGTGAAGGTTAAGGTTAAGGTTAGGGATAGGGTGAGGTTTTGGGTGAGGGTGAGGGTTGGGTTTAGGGTTAGAGTTAGGGTGAGGGTAAGGGTTAGGGTGAGATTTAGGATGAGGTTGAGGGTTAAGGTTTGGGTAATGTTTAATGTTAGGATTAGGGTTAGGGTGAGGGTTAGGCTTAGGGTTAGAGTTAGGGTGATGGTTAAGGTTAGGATTCGGGTAAGGGTGAGGGTGAGGGTTAGGGTTCGGTTTAGGGTTAGGGTGAGGGTTAGGTTTAGGGTTAGGGTTAGGGTGAGTGTAAAGGTTAGTGTGAGGGTTAGGATGAGGGAGAGGGTAAGGGTTAGGGTGATATTTAAGGTTAGGATTAGGGTTAGGGTGAGGGTGAGGGTTAGGGTTAGTGTTAGGGTGTTAGGGTGAGGGTTAAGGTTAGGGTGAGGATTCGGGTTAGGTTTAGGGTTAGGGTGAGGGTGAGCGTCAGGGTGAAGTTTTGGGTTAGGATTACGTTTAAGGTTAGGGATAGGCTGAGGATGAGGGTGAGTGTGAGGGTGAGGGTCAGGGTTAGGTTTAGGTTTAGGCTGAGGGCTATGGTGAGGGTGAAGGTTAGGGTGAGAGTGAGGGTGAGGGTGAGTGGGTTAGGTAAGGGTTAGAGGGAGGGTTCTGGTTAGGGTGAAGTTTAGGGTTAGGGTTAGGTTGCGTTTTAGGGTTAGGGTGATGTTTTGGGTGAGGGTGAGGGTTACTGTGAGGTGAGGGATCGAGTGAGGGTGAGAGGGTGAGGATGAGGGTTAGGGTTAGGGTTTGTGTGAGGATTAGGGTGAAGTTAAGGTTTAGGGTGAGGATGAGGGTTAGAGTTAATGTTAGGGTTAGGGTGAGGTTTAGGGTTTGGGTGAGGGTGAGTTTGAGGGTTAGGATTAGGGTGAGTGTTAGGGTTAAGGTTAGGGTTAGGCTGAGAGTTAGGGTTAGGTTGAGGGTGAGGGTAAGGTTTAGGGTTTCAGTTAGGTAAGGGTAAGGGTAATGGTTAGGGTGAGGAGTGGGGTGAGATTGAGGGTTAGAGGGAGGGTTACGGTTAGGGGTAGGGTTAGGGTTAGGGTGATGGTTAAGGTTAGGCTGATGTTTTGGATGAGGGTTAGGGTTACCGTGAAGTGAGGGTTCGGGTGTGGGTGAGGGTTAGGGTGAGGGTAAGGGTTAGAGTGAAGGAGAGGGTTAGGGTTAGGGTGAGGGTGACCGTGAGGGTGAGGTTTAGGGTTAGCATGAATGTTAGGGTGAGGGTGTTAGGGTGATTGTGAGTGTTAGGGTTAGGGTGAGGGTTAGGTTAAGGGTGAGGTTTTGGGTGAGGGTGAGGGTGAGGTTGAGGGTTAGGGTGTGGGTGAGGGTTAGGGTTAGGGTTAGGGTTAGGCTTAGGGTGAGGAGTAGGGTTAGGTTTAGGGTGAGGGTTAGGTTTATTGTGAGGGTTAGGTTTACGGATAGGGCTAGGGTGAGGATAAGGGCTAGGGTGGGGGTTTGGGTGAGAGTGAGGGTTAGGGTTAGCGTGAGTGTTAGGGTGAGTGTTAGGATGAGGGTTAGGGTTAGGGTTAGGTTTAGGGTTAGGGTGAGGGTTAGGGTTAGGTTTAGTGTGAGGGTAAGGTTTAGGGTGAGGGTAAGGCTGAGAGTGAGGGATAGGTTTAGCGTGAGTGTTTAGGTGAGGGTTAGGGTGAGGGTTAGGGTTAGGGTTAAGGTGAGGGTTAGGATTAGGGTTAGGGTTAGGGTTAGCTTTAGGGTTAGGGTTAGGGTTAGGGTTTACAATTTGATGTTCACCAGGAACACCTGGAGGCCTGACGGTAAACAGAATCTGAAATTCTTCCTAAGAAGCCTTGAAAAGGAGTGAAACGCACCTATCTTGCAATAACTCAGAACCTCATTCTGAGTGTTTCTGGCAGAAGTCATTCACACAACGGTGGACTAATTAGAGCCTGACATAGCTAGTGCCGTCCATATTCCTGGATGGACAGTTGTCGCGTCCCAAACAACTGAGGTGTAGTTCTCCAAACTTTCACAGAGTACCATAAGTACAGGTTCAACTTACTTCCTCAGGTTGAATAGAGTTTAGCCATCAAAGATGTAATCAGTAGAGGGTTAGGATTAGGGTTCTTACTAGAGTGAGGTTTAGGGTTAAGGTTTAGGGTTAGGGTTAGGGTAAGTGTTAGGTTTAGAGTGAGGGTTAGGTTTAGGTTTAGGGTTAGGGTGAGGGTGAGGGTTAGGGTTAGGGTGAGTGTAAGGGTTAGGGATAGGGTGAGTGTGAGTGTGAGGGTTAGGGTTCGGTGAACGTTAGAGTAAGGGTGAGGTTTGGGGTTGGATAAGGGTTAGAGTTAGGTTGAGGGTGAAGGGGAAGGTTAAGTTTAGGTTACGGTTAGGGTTAGGGTTAGGATTAGCGTTAGGGTTAGGGATAGACTGAGGGTGAGGGTGAGGTTGAGGGTGAGTGTTTGGTTTAGGACGAGTGTTAGGGTTAGGGTTAGCGTGAGTTTTAGGGTTAGGATGAGTGTTGGGGTGAGGGGTAGTTTTACGGTTAGGGTGAGGGTTAGGGTTAGTGTGAGGGAGAAGTTATGGTTAGGGTTAGGGTGAGGGTAAGTCTTAGTGTGAGGTTTAGGGTTAGGGTTAGGGTGAGGGTTAGGGTGAAGGTAAGTGTAAGAGTGATGGTTAGAGTGAAGCTGAGTGTTAGGTTTAGTTTAGTTACGTTTAGGTTTAGGGTGAGGTTTAGGGTTAGGGTTAGGGTTAGCGTGAGTTTTAGGGTTAGGATGAGTGTTGGGGTGAGGGGTAGTTTTACGGTTAGGGTGAGGGTTAGGGTCAGGGTGAGGGTTAGAGTTAGGGTGAGGGTTAGGGTTAGGGTGAGGTTTAGGGTGAAGGTGAGGGTTCGGGTGAGGTGAGCATGGGTAGGGTTAAGGTTAGGGTGAGGGTTAGGGTTAGTGTGAGGGTTAGGGTTAGGGTTAGGGTAAGGGTGAGGGTGAGGGTTAAGGTGAGGGTTAGGGTTAGCATTTTGGTTAGGGTGAGGGTTAGGGTGAGGGTTAGGGTTAAGTTTAAGGTTAGGGTAAGGTTGAAGTTGAGGGTTAGAGTTAGGATTAGAGTCAGGCTTTGGTTTAGGGTGAGGGGTAGGGTTAGGTGTAGGGTGAGGGTTGGGTTTAGTCTGAGGGTTACGGTTAGGGTTAAGGTTAGGGTTATGGTGAAGGTAAACCTTAGGGTTAGGGTTAGGGTTAGGGTTAGCCTTGGGGTGAGGCTTAGTGTTAGTGTGAGGAATAGGGTTAGGGTTATGTTTAGGGGTTAGGCTGAGGGGCAGGGTTAGGGTTAGCGTGAGGGTTAGGGTGAAGTTTAATGTTAGGTTTCGGGTTAGCGTGAGGCTTGGGTTTAGGGGGAGGGTTAGGGTTAGGGTTAGGGTTAGGGTTAGGGTTAGGGTGAGTGTTAGTTTGAAGATAAGGGTAAGGGTGATGGTTAGGGTTAGGCTGAATGTTAGGTTTAGTTTTAGGGCTAGGGTGAGGGTTAGGGTTAGGGTGAGGGTTAGGGTTAGGGTGAGGGTTAAGGTGAAGTTGAGGGTTAGGGTGAGGTGTAGGCTGAGGGGTATGGTTAAGGTTAGGGTGAGGGTTAGGGTTAGTCTGAGGGTTAGGTTTAGCTTTAGGGTAAGGGTGAGGGTGAGGGTTAGAGTGAGGGTTAGGGTTAGCATTTCGGTTAGGGTGAGGGTTAGGGTGAAGTTTAGGGTTAGGTTAAGGGTGAAGGTGAGGGTTATGGTTAGGCTTAGTGTGAGGCTTTGGTTTAGCGTGAAGGGTAGGGTTAGGTTTAGGGTGAGGGTTTGGTTTAGTCTGAGGGTTAGGGTTAGGTTTGAGGTTAGGGTTATGGTGAAGGTAAACGTTAGGGTTAGGGTTAGCCTTAGGGTGAGGCTAAGTGTTAGTGTGAGGAATAGGGTTAGGGTTATGTTTAGGGTTTGGGTGAGGGTTAGGGTGAGGCTGAGTGTTAGGTTTAGTTTTATGGTTAGGGTGAGGGTTAGGGTGAAGGTGAGGGTTCAGGTGAGGTGTAGGATGAGGGGTAGGGTTAAGGTTAGGGTGAGGGTTAGGTTTAGTTTGAGGGCTAGGGTTAGGTTTAGGGTAAGGGTGAGGGTGAGGGTTAGGTTGAGGGTGAGGGTTAGGGTTAGCATTTCGGTTAGGGTGAGGGTTAGGGTTAAGGTTAGCGTGAGGCTTTGGTTTAGGGTGAGGGGTAGGATTAGGTTTATGGTGAGGGTTCGGTTTAGTCTGAGGGTTAGGGTTAGGGTTAAGGTTAGGGTTAGGTTTAGGGTTTGAGTTAGCCTTAGGGTGAGGCTTAGGGTTAGTGTGAGGAATAGGGGTAGGTTTATGTTTAGGGTTAGGGTGAGGGGTAGGGATAGGGTTTGGGTGAGGGTTAGGGTGAAGTTTAGGGTTAGGTTGAGGGTTAGCGTGAGGCTTTGGTTTAGGGGGAGGGTTAGGGTTAGGATTAGGGTTAGGGTGAGGGTTAGGGTGAAGGTAATGGTTAGGGTGAGGCTGAGTGTTAGGTTTAGTTTTAGCTTTAGGGTGAGGGTTAGGGTCAGGGTGAGGGTTAGGGAGAGGGTGAAGGTTAGGGTTAGTGTGAGGGTTAGGTTTAGGTTTAGGGTAAGGGTGAGGGTGAGGGTTAGGTTGAGGGTGAGGGTTAGGGTTAGCATTCCGGTTAGGGGGAGGGTTAAGGTTAAGGTTAGGGTTAGGGTAAGGGTTAAGGTGCAGGTTAGGGTTAGGGTTAGCGTGAGGCTTTGGTTTAGGGTGAGGGGTAGTGTTAGGTTTAGGGTGAGGGTTGGGTTTAGTCTGAGTTTTAGGGTTAGGGTTAAGGTTAGGGTTATGGTGAAGGTAAAGGTTAAGGTTAGGGTTAGGGTTAGGTTCAGCCAGAGGGTGAGCATTAGTGTTAGTTTGAGGATTAGGGTTAGGGTTAAGTTTAGGGTTAGGGTGAGGGGTAGGGTTAGGGTTTGGGTGAGTGTTAGGGTGAAGTTTATGGTTAGGTTTAGGGTTAGCGTGAGACTTTGGTTTAGGGGGAGTTTTAGGAATAGGGTTAGGGTTAGGGTGAGGGTTAGAGTAAGGGTGAGGGTTAGGTTTAGTGTGAGGGTTACGGTTACGGTTAGGGTGAGGTTGAGGGTTAGGGTTAGGGTTAGGGTTAGGATTAGGGTTAGAGTGAGGTTTAGGGTTAGGCTTAGGGTTAGGCTGAGGATGAGGGTGAGTGTGAGTGTTAGGGTGAGGGTAAGAGTTAGCGTGAGAGTTAGTGTTAGGTATAGGTTGAGGGTTAGGTTTAGGTTGATTTTTAGGGTAAGGGTTAGGATTAGGGGTAGAGTGAGTGTTCAGGTGAGAGTGATGGTTTGAGTGTGGGTGATGGTTAGGGTTAGAGTGAGGGTTAGGGTGACGTTGAGGGTTAGGGTGAGGGAGAGGTTTAGGGTTAGGGATAGGGTTAGGGTTATGGTGAGGGTTAGAATTAGAGGTAGTGTGAGGGTTAGAATGTGGGGTAGGCTAAGAATTAGGGTGAGGGTTAGGGTTAGGGTTATTGTTAGATTGAAGTTTAGGGTCAGGGTTAGGTTTAAGGTTAGGGTGAGATTTAGGTTTAGGTTTAGGTTTAGGGTTAGGGTTAGTGTGTGGGCTAGGGTGAGGGTGAGGATGAGGGTTAGGTTTAGGAATAGGGTTAGGTTTAGGGTTAGGTTAGGGATAGGATGAGGCTTAGTAAGGTTTAGTGTGAGGGTTAGGGTGAGGGTGAGGTTTAAGGTTAGGGTGCGGGTTAGGGTTAAGCTGATGTTTAGTGTGAGGGTGAGGGTTAGGTTGAGGGTGAGGGTTCGGGTACGGGTGAGGGTTAGGGTTAGGGTTAGGGTTAGGGTTAGGCTGAGGGTGAGGTTGAGGTTGAGGGTTAGGGTTAGGTTTAGGGTTACGGTGATGGGTATACTTAGGCTTAGGGTTAGGATTAGAATTAGGGTGAGTGTGAGGGTGAGGAATATGGTTAGCATTAGGGTTAGGGTTAGGATTAGGCTGAGGGTCAGAATGAGTGTTAGGGTTAGGGTTAGGGTTAGGTTGAGTATTAAGGTTAGGCATAGGGTTAGCATGAGTTTTAAGATGAGTGTTGGGGTTAGGGTTAGGGTGAGGGTAAGGGTTAGTGTGAAGTTTAGGGTGAGGGTGAGGATAAGGTTTAGGGTGATGGTTAGGATGAGGGTGAGGGTTAGGGTTAGGGTGAGTGTTAGGGTTAGAGTCAGGATGAGGGTGAGGTCTAGGGTGAGGGTGAGATTTAGTGTGAGGGTGAGGGTGAGGGTGAGGGTTAGGGTGTGGGTTACGGTTAGGGTTAGGGTTAGGGTTAGGTTGAGGGTGAGGCTGAGGTTGAGGTTTAAGGTGAAGGTGAGGGTGAGTGTGAGGGGAGGGTTAGGGTTCAGGTTAGGATTAGGTTGAGGGTGAGGGTGAGGGTTAGTGTTTGGATTAGGGTTAGGATTAGGGTTAGGCTGAGTGTTAGTGTGAGGGTGAGGGTGATGGTTAGTGTTAAGTTTAGAGGGAGGGATAGGTTTATTGTTAGGGTTAGGATGAGGATGAGGGTAAGGGTTAGGTTTAGGGTTAGGGGGAGGGAGAGGGTTAGGGTGAGGGTTTGGGTTAAGTTAAGGGTTAGGGTTAGGGTGACGGTTAGGGTCAGGGTTCGGGTGAGCGTAAGGGTTAGGGTGAAAGTTAGAGTTAAGGTGAAAATTAGAGTTAGGGTTAGGGTGAGGTTGAGGGTTAAGGTTAGGATTAGGTTTAGAATTTGGGTGAGGGTGAGGGTGAGTTATAGGGTTAGGATTAGAGTTAGATTTAGGGTTAGGCTGAGGATGAGGGTGAGTGTTAGGGTTAGGGTTAGGGTTAGGGTGAGTGTTAGGGTTAGACTTAGGGTTAGGATAAGGGTTAAGGTGAGGGGTAGGGTTTGGGTTAGTTTGAGGGTTAGGGTTAGGTTGAGGGATAGGGTGTGGATTATGGTTAATGTTAGGGTCAGGGTTAGGGTTAGGGTGAGGGTTAGGGTTAGGGTGAGGGTGAGAGTCAGGGTGAAGTTTAGGTTTAGGATTAGTTTTACGGTAGGGATAGTCTGAGGGTGAGAGTGAGGATGAGTGTGAGAGTTAGGGTTAGGTAAGTGTTAGGCATATGTTTAGGTTGAGTATTAGGGTGATTTTGAGGGTTAGAGGCAGGGTTAGCCTTAGGGAGAGGGTTAGGGTTAGGGTTAGGGTTAGGGTTATGTTTTGGGTGAGTGTGAGGGTTACCTTGAGGTGAGGGTTGGAGTGATCGTGAGGGTTAGGGTGAGGATGAGGGTTAGGATTAGGGTTTGTGTGATTATTAGGGTGAGGTTAAGGCTTAGGGTGAGGGTTAGGGTTAGTGTTAGGGTTAGAGTGAGGGTTAGGGTGAGGGTTAGGGTTAGGGTTTTGGTGATTGTGAAGTTTAGGTTTAGGGTTAGGGTGAGAGTTAGGGTTAAGGTTAGGGTTAGGATGAGAGTTAGGGTTACGTTGAGGATGAGGGTGAGGATGACGGTTTCGGTTAGGGAAGGGTTAGGGTTATGGTTAGGGTGAGGATTAGGGTGAATTTGAGGGTTACAGGGAGGGATACGTTTAGGGTGAGGTTTAGGGTTAGGGTGAGGGGTAGGGTTAGGGTGAGGTTTTGGGTGAGGGTGAGGGTTACCCTGAGGTGAGGGTTCAGGTGAGGATGAGGGTTAGGGTGAGGGTAAGGGTTAGGGTGAGGTTGAGGGTTAGGGTTAGGGTAAGGGTGACCGTGAAGGTGCGGGTGAGGGTGAGGGTTAGTGTTAGCGTGTGGGTTAGGGTGAGTGAAAGAGTTAGGGTGAGCATGAGGGTTAGGGTTAGGGTGAGGGTGAGGGCTAGGTTAAGGGTGAGAGTTTGGGTGAAGGTGAGAGTGAGGTTGAGGGTTAGGATGTGGATGAGGGTTAGGGTTAGTGTGAAGGTTAGAGTGAAGGTGAGGTTTATGGTGAGGCTGAGGGTTAGGTTTAGGGTTAGGTTTAGGGTGAGGATTAGGGTCAAGATGAGGGTTAGGGTGAGGGTTAGGGTTAGGGTTAGGGTGAGTGTTAGGGTTAGTGTGAGGGTTATTGTTAGGGTTAGGGTTAGGGTGAGGTTAAGGTTTAGGGTGAGGGTTTTGGATGAGGGTGAGTGTTACGGTTAGAGTGAGGGTTAGGTTTAGGGTGAGGGTTAGTGTTAGGGTGAGGTTTAGGGTTAGGGTTAGGGTGAGGTTGAAGGTGAGGGTGAAGATGAGGGTTAGGGTGTGGGTAAGGGTTAGGGTTAGGGTGAGGGTTAGGGTGACAGTGAAAGTTAGCTTGAGGGGGAGGCTTAGGGTACGGTTGAGGGTTAGCATTAGGGTTAGGGTTAGGGTGAGGGGTAGGATTAGGGTTATCATGAGGGTTAGGGTAAAGTTTCGGGTTAGTGTGAGGGTTAGTGTTAGGGTGAGGGTGAGAGCAATTTTTAGGCTGAGGGTTAGGGTAAGGATGAGTGTTAGGATTAGGGTTAAGTTTAGGGTGAGGTCTAGGGTGAGGGTTAGGGTTAGGGTTCGGGTTAGGGTTAGGATGAGGGTTAGGGTGAGTGTTACGGTTACGATTAGTTTGAGGGTTAGGGTTAGGGTTACGTTTAGGGTTAAGGTGAGGATGAGGGTGAGGGTTTGTGTAACGGTTAGGTTTAGGTTTATGGTGAGGGTGAAATTTAGATTTAGGATTAGGGTTAGGCTTTGGTTTAGGATGAGGGTGCGGTTGAGGGTTAGGGTGAGAGTTAGGGTTAGGTTGGTGATTAGGGTGATGTTTAGAGTTAGGGTGAGGGTGAGGGTTAGGGATAGGTTTAAGGTGAGGGTTTGGGTTTTGGTGAGAGTTAGAGTTAGGGTTAGGGTGAGGGTGAGGTTTAGGTTTTGGGTTAGAGTTAGGGTGAGGGTAAGGGTTAGGGTGAGGTTTAGGATGAGGGTGAGGGTTAGGGTTTGGGTGATGTTTAATATTAGGATTAGGGTTAGGGTGAGGGTTAGGGTGAGGGTTAGGGTTAGGGTTAGGGTTAGGGTTAGGGTTAGGCTTAGTGTGAGGGTGAGGGGAAGGGTGAGTGTTTGGGTTAAGTTTAGGATTAGGTTGAGGTAAGGGTTAAGGTGAGGTTTAGGGTTAGGGTGAAGCGTAGTGTGAGGGTTAGTGTTAGGGTTATGGTTCGGTTAGGGTGAGGGTTAGGGTGAGGTTTAAGGTTAGTGTTAGGGTTGGGGTAGATTGAGTGTTAGGGTTAGTGTGAAGTTTAGGGTGAGGTTAGGTTTAGGGTTAGTGTGAGGGTAAGGGTTTTGGTGCGGGTTAGAGTGAGAGTGAGGGTTGGGGTAAGGTTTAGATGTAGGATTAGATTCAGAGTGAGGGTTAGGGTTAGGGTTAGTGTGAGGGTTAGGCTGAGTGGTAGGGTTAGGGTTAGGATGATGGTGAGGTTGAGGTTTTCGGTTACGTAGGGATTAGGTTTAGGGTTAAGGAGAGGATTAGGGTTTGGGTGAGGGTTACGGAGCTGGTAAGTGTTAGGGTTTGGGTGAGGGTTAGGGTTAGGGTGAAGCTGAGGGTGAGAGTTTTGTTTAGGTTAGGGTTAAGGTTAGGTTTAGGGTTATGGTTAGGTTTAGGATTAGGTTTTAGCTAAGCGTGAGGGGGAGGGTTAGGGTTAGGGTGAGGGTTAGGGTTAGTGTGAGGGTTAGGTTTAGGGATAGGTTTAGGGATACGGTGAGGGTAAGGGTTAGGGTTAGGGTTAGGGTTAGGGTGAGGTTTACAGTTAGCGTTATGGTTAGGGTGTAGGTTAGGTTGAGGGTTGGGGTTAGGTTTAGGTTGAGGGTGAGGGTGACGGTTAGGGTTAGTGTGAGGGTGAGGGTTAATTTTTTTGTTAGGGTGAGGGTGAGGGTTAGGTTTAGGAGAAGTGTTAGGGTTAGGCTTAGGGGGAGGGGGAGGGGAAGGGTGAGGGTTTATGTTAGGGTAAGGATTAGGGTTAGGGTGAAGGTGAGGGTTAGGGTTAGAGTTGGGGTGAGGGTTTGGGTGAGTGTTAGGGTGAGGGTGAGGGTTAGGGTTAGGGTTAGGGAAGGGTGAAGGTAAGGGTTAGGGTGAGGGTTAGTGTTAGGCTGAGGGTGAGGGTGAGGGTGAGGTTTAGGGTTAGGTTTAGGGTTAGGGTGAGGGTGAAGGTTAGGGTTAGGTTTAGGATGAGAGGGTGAGGGTTAGGGTTAGGGATAGTGTGAGGGTTAGGGTTAATGTGAGGGTTAGGGTTAGGTTTTCCGTGAGGGTAAGGGTAATGGTGAGGTGTCGGATGAGGGTGAGGGTTAGGGTTAGGTTGAGGGTTAGGGTTAGGTTGAGGGTTAGGGTGAGGATGAGGGTTAGGTTTAGGGTTAGGGTTAGGGTGAGAGTTAGGATGAGGGTTAGGGTTAGGGTGAGGGTGAATGTTAGGGTGAGGGTAAGGGTTAGTGTGAGGGTTAGTTTTAGGATTATGTTTAGGTTGTGGGTAAGGGTTAGGGTAAGGGTTAGGATGAGTGTGAGGGTTAGGGTGAGGGCTAGAGTTATAGTGAGGGATATGTTTAGGGTTTTGGTTAGGCTGAGGCCTTGGGTGAGGGTGAGGTTGAGGGTGAGGTTGATGGTGAGGGTTAGAGTGTCGGTGAGGGTTAGGGTTGAGTGAGGGTTAGGGTGATGTTTAAGGTTAGGGTTAGGGTTAGGGTTAGGTTGAGGGTGAAGGTGAGGGTTATGGTTAGGGTGAGGGTTAGGGTTACGGTTAGGATTAGTGATAGGGTTAGGGTTAGGGTTAGGGTTAAGGAAGTTTGAGGGTAAGGGTTATGGTGAGGGTTAGTGTTAGGCTGAGGGTGAGCGTGAGAGTGAGGTTTAGGGTTATGTTTAGGATTAGTGTGAGTCTTAGGGTTAGGTTTAGGGTTAGGATGAGGTTTAGGGTGAGGGGTAGGGTTAAGGTTAGGTAGAGGTTGAGGGTGAGGGTTAGGGTTAGTGTGAGTGTTAGGGTTAGGGTGATGGTTAGGGTTAGGCTGAGGGGTAGGGTGAGGGGTAGGGTGAAGGTGAGGGTTAGGGTGAGGGTGAGTGTGAGGTTTAGTGTGTCGGTGAGTGTTAGGGTAGATTGAGGGTTAGGGGGACGGTGAGGGTTACGGTGAGGGTGAGGGTTAGTGTTATGGTTATGGTTAGGTTTAGGGTCAGGTTGAGGATTAGGGTTACGGTTAGGGTTAGATTGAGGTTTAGGGTGAGGGGTAGGTTTAGGGTTAGCGTGAGGGTAAGGGTTAGGTTTGGGTCAGGGTTAGGTTTAGGTTTAGGGTGAGGGTAATTGTTAGGGTGAGGGTTAGGATGAGGGTGAGGGTTAGGGTTAGAGTGATGTTTAAGGTGAAGTTTAGGGTTAGGGTTAGGGTTAGGGTGTGGGTAAGGGTTAGGTTGAGCGTGCGGATTAGGTTTACGTTTAGGGTTAGTGTGAGGGGTAGGGTTAGGTTTAGGGTGAGGGTTAGGTTTAATGTGAATGTTATGGTTAGGAATAGGGTTAGGACGAGGGTAAGGGTTAGGATTAGGATAGGGTGAGAGTAAGGTTTAAGGTTAGCATGAGTGTTAAGGTGAGGTTTAGGGTTAGGTTAAGGGATAGGGTGAGGGTTGGATGAGGGTGAGTGTTGGGTTGTGATTGAGGGTTAGGGTAAAAGTGAGAGTTAGGTTGACGGGGAGGGTTAGAGTGAGGGTGAGGGTTAAGGTTAGCGTTAGGCTGATGATTAGGGTTTGTATTAGTGTTAGGGTGAGGATTAGGGTGAGGGGTATAGTTAGGGTTAGTGTGAGGGTTAGGATTAGTGTGAGGGTTAGGGTTAGGGTTAGGTTTAGAGTGAGGGTAAGGGTTAGGATGAGGTTTAGGGTGACGTTTAGAGTTAGGTTTAGGGTGAGGGTTAGGGTTAGCGTGAGAGTTAGAGTTAGGGTTAGTGTGAGGGTGAGGGTGAGGGTTAGGGTTAGGTTAGGGTTAGAATTAGGGTTAAGGTGCGGGTGAAGAATAGCTTTAGGATTAGGGGTAGGGTTAGGGTTAGGATGATGGTGATGTTGCGGGTTTCGGTTACATAAGGGTTAGGTTTAGGGTTAAGGAGAGGATTAGGGTTTGGGTGAGGGGTAGGGTGATGGTAATTGGTAGGTTTTGAGTGAGGGTTAAGGTTAGGGTGAAGCTGAGGGTGAGGGTTTTGTTTAGGTAAGGGTTAAGGTTAGGGTTAGGGTTATGGTTAGGTTTAGGATTAGGTTGTAGCTAAGCGTGAGGGGTAGGGTTAGGGTTAAGGTGAGAGTTAGGGTTAGTGTTAGGGTTAAGTTTAGGGATAGGTTTAGGGATACGGTGAGGGTAAGGGTTAGGGTGAGGGTTAGGATGTGGGTGAGGTTTATGGTTAGCGTTATTTTTAGGGTGTCGGTTAGGGTGAGGATAAGTGTTAGGTTTAGGTTGAGGGTGAGGGTGACGGTTAGGGTTAGTGTGAGGGTGAGGGTTAGGTTTAGCGTTAGGGTGAGGGTGAGGGTTAGGTTTAGGAGTAGTGTTAGCGTTAGGCTTAGGGTGAGGTTGAGGGGACGGGTGAGGGTTTGGTTTAGGGTAAGGATTAGGGTTAGGGTGAGGGTGAGGGTTAGGGTTAGTGAGGGTTAGGGTTTGGGTGTTAGGGTGAGGGTGAGGGTTAGGGTTAGGGTTAGGGTTAGGGAAGGGTGAGGGTAAGGGTTAGGGTGAGGGTTAGTGTTAGGCTGAGGGTGAGGGTGAGGTTTAGGGTTAGGTTTAGGGTTAGGGTGAGGGTGAAGGTTAGGGTTAGGTTTAGGATGAGGGTTAGGGTTAGGGATAGTGTGAGGGTTAGGGTTAATGTGAGGGTTAGTTTTAAGGTTAGGGTTAGGGTTACCGTGAGGGTAAGGGTAATGGTGAGGTTTCGGATGAGGGTGAGATTTAGGGTTAGGTTGAGGGTTAGGGTTAGGGTGAGGGTTTGGGTGAGGATGAGGGTTAGGTTTAGGGTTAGGCTTAGGGTGAGAGGGTGAGGGTTAGGGTTAGGGTTAGGGTGAGGGTGAAGGTTAGGGTGAGGGTAAGGGTTAGTGTGAGGGTTAGTTTTAGGATTATGTTTAGGTTGAGGGTTAGGGTTAGGGTTAGGGTTAGGGTTAGGGTTAGGGTTAGGGTTAGGTTTAGGGTGAGGGTGAAGGTGAGGGTTATGGTTAGGGTGCAGGGGAGAGTTAGGTGTAGGGATAGGGTGAGGGTGAGCGTTAGGTTTAGGATTAGTGATAGGGTTATGGTTAGGGTTAGGGTTAAGGAAGTGTGAGGGTAAGGGTTATGGTGAGGGTTAGTGTTAGGGTGAGGGTGAGGGTGAGTTTGAGGTTTAGGGTTAGGTTTAGGATTAGTGTGAGTGTTAGGGTTAGGGTTAGGATTAGGATGAGGTTTAGGGTGAGGGGTAGGGTTAGGGTTAGGTAGATGGTGAGGGTTAGGGTTAGGGTTAGTGTGAGGGTTAGGGTAGGGTGAAGGTTAGGGTGAGGGTTAGGGTTAGGCTGAGGGGTAGGGTGAGGGCGTGGGTTATGGTGAGGGTGAGAGTGAGGTTTAGTGTGTCGATGAGTATTAGGGTAGGGTGAGCGTTAGGGAGACAGTGAGGGTCAGGGTGAGAGTGAGGGTTTGGGTTATGGTTATGGGTAGAGTTACTGTCAGCTTGAGGATTAGGGTTAGGGTTAGGGTTAGATTGAGGGTTAGGGTGAGGGGTAGGTTTAGGGTTAGGTTTAGGGTTAGCGTGAGGGTAAGGGTTAGGGTGAGGGTCAGGGTTAGGATTAGGTTTAGGGTGAGGGTAATTGTTAGGGTGAGGGTTAGGATGAGGGAGAGGGATAGGGTTAGAGTGATGTTTAAGGTGAAGTTTAGAGTTAGGGTTAGTGTGAGTTTGAGGTTTAGGGTGAGGTAAGGGTTAGGTTGAGGGTGGGGATTAGGTTTACGGTTAGGGTTAGTGTGAGTAGTAGGGTTAGGTTTAGGGGGGAGGGTTAGGTTTAGTGTGAGGGTTATGGTTAGGGATAGGGTTAGGGCGAGGGTAAGGGTTAGGATTAGGTAGGGTGAGAGTAAGGTTTAGGGTTAGCATGAGTATTAGGGTGAGTTTTAGGATTAGGTTAAGGGATAGGGTGAGGGTTGGGTGAGGGTGAGTGTGGGTTGTGGGTGAGGGTTAGGGTAAAATTGAGAGTTAGGTTGATGGGGAGGGTTAGAGTGAGGGTGAGGGTTAAGGTTAGGGTTAGGGTGATGGTACGGTTTGTAGTAGTGTTAGGGTGAGGGTTAGGGTGAGGGGTTATAGTTAGGATTAGTGTGAGGGTTAGGATTAGTGTGAGGGTTAGGGTTAGGGTTAGAGTGAGGGTAAGGTTTAGGGTGAGGTTAAGGGTGAGGTTTAGGGTGAGGGGTAGGTTTGGGTTAGGTTGAGGTTGAGGGTGAGGGTGAGGTTTGGGGTAAGTGTGAGGGTTAGGCTTAGGATTAGGGTGAGGGTTAGGGTTAGGGTGAGAGTTAGAGTTAGGGTTAGGGGGAGGGTGAGGGTTAGGGTTAGGTTAGGGTTAGAATTAGGGTGAAGGTGCGGGTGAGGTATAGGATTAGGATTAGGGTAAGGGACGAAGAAGAAGAAGAAGAAGAAGAAGAAGAAGAAGAAGAAGAAGAAGAAGAAGAAGAAGAAGAAGAAGAAGAAGAAGAAGAAGAGAAGAAGGAGGAGGAGGAGGACGAGGACGAGGAGGAGGAGGAGGAGGAGGACGAGGAGGAGGAGGAGGAGGAGGAGGAGGAGGAGGAGGAGGAGGAGGAGGAGGAGGAGGAAAAGAAGAAGAAGAAGAAGAAGAAGAAGAAGAAGAAGAAGAAGAAGAAGAAGAAGGAGAAGGAGAAGGAGAAGGACAAGGAATAGAAGAATCAGAAGCAGAAGAAGAAGAAGGAGAAGAAGAAGAAGAAGAAGAAGAAGAAGAAGAAGAAGAAGGAGGAGGAGGAGGAGGAGGAGGAGGAGGGAAGGGGAGGAGGAGGAGGAGGAGGAGGAGAAGAAGAAGCAGAAGCAGCAGAAGAAGGAGATGGAGAAGGAGAAGAAGCAGAAACAGAAGAAGGAGAAAAGGAAGAAGAAGAAGAAGAAGAAGAAGAAGAAGAAGAAGAAGAAGAAGAAGAAGAAGAAGAAGAAGAAGAAGAAGAAGAAGAGAAGAAGAAGGAAGAAGAAGAAGAAGACGACGACGACGTCGAAGACGACGAAGAAGACGACGAAGAAAACGTCGAAGAAGATGAATAAGAAGAAGAAGACGAAGAAGGAGAAGAAGAAGTAGAAGGAGAAGATGGAGGAGAAGAAGAAGAAGAACAAGAAGAA
>NW_024871398.1:72500-132755 GCF_019054845.1 Dipodomys spectabilis | reverse complement strand
AACTCAGGGCCTGAGCTCTTTCAGCTCAAGGCTGGTGCTCTACCACCTGAGCCACAACACCACTTCTGGTTTTCTGGTGGTTCTTTGGAGATCAGAGTCTCATGGACTTTCCTGCCCTGGGCTGGCCTCGAGCCGCGATCCTCAGATCTCAGCCTCCTGAGTAGCGGGGAGGCCCGGCGGGCAGAGTGAAGGCCCAGCTAGTCCATGGGCTTTGGGGATCATGGAAGTCAGGTTTTCTTCACCAGCTTCCAGCTGTGATCAGCCGCATCGTGGGCCACGCATTTTCCTCTGACCATCGCCCGCACCCAATATGGACGCATGTTTTTGGAATCTCTCTAATTCTTCGGTGACATTGGAAGAAGAGGGGTTGGGAGTCAAACGTATTTTCCACCCTGAAATGGACGAGGTCACGTGATGTGCGGGAGTTCATCAATAACAGGTGGCCGTTACAGCCAATTACGGGCAGCAGACACACGCGCCGCCCAACGGCTTTCCTTCGCTTTTCCTTAAAGAGACTCGGATTGTTCTGCTTATTTTAGCTGCTGCAGCCACCACCACATCCTCCTCCTCCTCCTTCTTCCTCCTGCTCCTCCTCCTCCTCCTCTCCTCCTCCTCCCCCTCCTCCTCTCCTCCTCCTCCTTCTCTTCCTTCTTCTCCTCCTCTCCTTCTCCTCTTCTTCCTCCTCCTCCTCCTCTTTCTCCTCCTCCCCTACTCCTCCTCTTCTCCTTGTCCTCCTTTCTTCTTTTTCTCCTCCTCCTCCTCCTTCCTCTTCCCTATCCTTTGTTCTAGACACATTTTATTGAGTTACAATGGTTGGAGCAACCATTATTTTCTCTTTCAATTTCAATATTCTATTTAATTATTATTTTTGATTTCGCTTTCAATATTCTATATTATTATTTTTTCTACCAGTTCTGGGTCTTGAACTCAGGGCCTGGGCGCCGTCCCTGAGCTCTTTCACTCAAGGCTGCTGCTCTACCACTTGAGCCACAGCTCCACGTCTGGTTTTCTGGTGGTTCATGGGAGATGAGAGTCTCACAGACTTTCCTGCCCAGGCTGGCTTTGAACCGCGATCCTCAGATCTCAGCCTCCCGAGTCGCTGGGATGACAGGCGGGAGCCACAGGTGCTTATTATTATTATTGTTATTATTATTTTCTATTTTACTTTCGATACTTATACTTTTATTTCACTCTCAATATTCTATCTTAATAATAATTACTATTATTTTCTATTTTGCTCTCGATGTTGCATATTATTTTTATTTCACTCTCAATACTATATTATTATTATGTTCTATGTTACTTTCTGTGCGTTACAATGAGAACCTCCGCTCCTTATGATGAGTGACCTCATCATAAATTCATGGCCCTTATCTATTCCTCCATCCTATACGGAGCGTGCGGAATTCTTCGTGAAGGTATCAACAGCTTTCTCTAACAATACACTGGGCTTTCTTTATTCTTTTTTTTTTGGAAACACACAGCAGTGAACACATTTTCTCCTTCCTTTATATACACGTTTCACTCACTAAGTGTCCGTTATTGTTTGCAGACTCTCCGTTCGCTTCATCCGTGGCTTTTTCTCCATTTCCCGTGTCCTTTGAAGCTTTGTCTTTGTATTTATTCTTCATGGCCCAAATCAACACAACATAAAAAACAACTGCTAGGATTTTCAAGGTAGACTCTAAGCCTAAGTAGGTAATTCTAGAAAAAGAAGGGGAAGGAGAAAGAACATAGAAGATTATTTAAACTGAGTGGGACGAAAAGAAACAAAAACCCAATTGAAATGGTTATAAAAGAATGAAATCCTCATGTGAGCATCCATTTGGGAGTCTAGTTTTCTTTCTGAAAGCAGTGAAACACCGCCTTCTGTGTCCCTTAGAAAATTCTTTCCGGGGCTGGGAAGGTGGCTCAGTGGTAGAGCGCTTGCCTTGCATGCTCGAGGCCCTGGGTTCGATTCCTCAGCACCACATAAGCAAAAAGAAAAAAGCCGGAAGTGGCGCTGTGGCTCAAGTGGTAGAGTGCTAGCCTTGAGCTGAAGAGCTGAGGGACAGCGCCCAGGCCCAGAGTTCAGGCCCCACGACCGGACCCAGAAAAAAAAAAAAAAAAAAGAATATTCTTTCCCACGTAAGCAAGAGGAGAAAGCGTAAAGATAATAAAGGAATTGTATGAGCAACACGATTCCCACAATTTTCATAATCACAGAATTAATAACCTGGATGAAGGCAGTTTCTTCCAAGACAGGTGTGCGATTTACCCAGGAAACACCAGACGACCCCAATAAACTTAACACAATTCAAACAACACTAATTGAACACCGTAGAAAGAGCACCAGGCCTCGATCAGTTCACTAATGAATCTTATCAAGTAGAAAGCCTTAAGTGGAAGAGCTCAGGGACGGCGCCCAGGCCGTGAGTTCAAGCCCCATGATCAGCAAAAAATAAAAATAAAGTAATATATAAACCACGTATAGTTTGAGAAAGAACCAGAAACATGTCTTTGATTACAGCTGTCGCAATCATTATGGTGAAAGTCTCAAGAACAGACAAATACCTCCTAAAACGACGGCGAAAGATAGCGAGATTGCAGCAGGTGTGCACAGTTAACGCACCAACGTCAAGTATTGCCCATGTGTCAGTAAGGAATCAGTGGAGTTTGTAATTTAACAGTATTACGCTTTATACTAGAAGCTCCACGACACACCTCACTGTAAATCTAATGAATTACATATCAGGCGAGAGAGAAAAACTATCACAAGTAGATGAAAACAATCGAACAAATAGAGTATTACATATTCATTAACAAGAAGAGTCAGTGTGAAGATGATATCCATTCTTTCCAAATTCACCTGGAGGTTCAAGGTAATCCCAATCAAAATACTAGTAATTTGGTGTGTGTGTGTGTGTGTGTGTGTGTTTTGTCGGTTGTGGGGCTTGAACTCTGGGCCTGGGAGCTGTCCCTGAACTCTTCAGCTCAAGGCAGGTGCTCTACCATGTGAGCCACAGCTCCACTTCCAGTTTTTGGTGGTTCGTTGGAGATGAGAGTCTCCCAGACTTTGCTGCCTCGGCTGGCTTTGAACCACGATCCTCAGATCTCAGCCTCGTGAGTAGCTGGGATGACAGGCAGGAGCACCGACGCTCAGCTCAATTATTTTGATGATAGCAGCACATGAATTCCCAGGCAGAAAAGGACATGTTCATGCATTGGTGGCATTGTTGTTGGTGCATTTATGGCATTGAAGACAATATCTTTAAAAACTAAGGGGGGGGGGAATTCAATAACGGATGACACCTAGCGGGACCCACGGGTGACCACTTACCCGAATAACGTGGAGTTGTACATCCTGCAAACGCCTCTCTTCCCGCATGGAGTGATGGACCATTTCACACAGGTCCTGTCAATCAGGCTTCCAAAGTAGATGGGGGCCAGGATGCCTCCTGAAGCAGAAGAAGACAGCTGTCAGGACCAGACGCACACGCACGGCTGCCCGTGGAACTGGCCCATTTTGGAATACGTAAAACCATTCTGCCTGGGCTGGCCTCCATCTGCCATCCTCCAGAGCTCAGCCTCTTCAGTGGCTGGGATTACAGGCATGAGCCACCAGTGTGCCCGGTCCCTTTTGTATCGTTAATATATGTATATATATATATTACTATTTAGTGAATTCATTATATTATGTATTATCTAGTATATAATTATATTATATAATGTAATTACATAATATAGATTATAATTATAAAAATATATTATATATAACCATGTTTATATTATAGTATTATATTATATATAAATACATAATTATAATTATATATTAATATATATGTTAATTATATATAATTATATAGCAATAATATATTAGTATATAATATGTGTTATATATTATATAATACAATATCATATATTATATGATATACATTATGTTATATATAGTACAATATATAACATATTAATAATATATAATTGTGTATTATATTAATATATAATTACATAATATATAATTATATAATTATGCAATTTATTATATATTACATATTATATATTATGTAATGTATTACCTATTATATGCTGTATAATTATTATAATATATAATAGATAACATAGATGAATTATATAACATTACATATTATCTTATATTATATAACTATTATATATCATATATAATACATAACACATATAATAGAAAATTATATTGCACATTACATGCTATGTTATATAATTATGTAATTACTATGTTATCTATGATCTATAGTATATATTCTATATAATTGTAGTTATTCTGATGTTGTGCAGAGGGGTTGCATTTCAGAAGTCAGGTGATGAGTGTATTTCTATTGGACAACGTCAACCCCTCATTTGCTTTTCTGCCAGCGCTGTCCTCCTCTTGGATCTCTACGTTTTGGAAGGTGAGTGTGTGTTCATAGAACACTGGTCAGACAGAAGCTACACAGTAAGTGTTACCTCCTGTTGTCTGGAACAATGTTTTTCCAGTCTTCAGACCTGAACTCAGGCCTGGGTGCAGTTCCTCTCCTCCTTCCTGTTCAAGGCATGCGCTCTACCACGTGAGCCACAGCACCACTTCTGGATTTTTCTGTGATTTAACTGGAGATAAGTGTCTCACAGGCTTTCCTACCCCAGGCTGGCTTTGAACTCTCTCCTTAGAGCTCAGCCTCCTGAGCAGCCGGGATGACAGGTGGGAGCCACCAGCAACTGTCTTGAAGCAATTTTATTTTGACCAGATTCTCAGAACTCTCCAACTGTTTTAGACATGACCTATAAAAGCCTGAGTTTAGGGGCTGGGAAGGTGGCTCAGTGGTAGAGCGCTTGCCTTGCACGCATGAGGCCCTGGGTTCGATTCCTCAGCAACACATAAGCAGAAAAAAGCCGGAAGTGACGCTGTGGCTCAAGTGGTAGAGCGCTAGCCTTGAGCCAAAGAGCTGAGGGACAGCGCCCAGACCCAGAGTTCAGGCCCCACAACTGACAAAAAAAAAAAAGAAAGAAAGAAAAGCCTGAGTTCAGCATTGTGCCTGCTAATAATATTTCTAAGTAAAGGAGAAAATCTCTGGGAGAAATAGGGGTGAGCGATGGAAGAGGTAACATGATCAATATGCATTGGGCTCATAAACTGACTTGTTCAATTGAAACCCTTCTGTACAACTACTAATGATAATAAAATAAATTAAGTAAAATAAAATAAATTTTAAAAAATCTCTGAACATTTCTTGTCTTTAGGTTGTACCATGTAAAACAAATATCTAGAATCCTTTGATCTTCAACTGGGCTTTCATCTTTTTTCTCTAACTTTTCTTCTTTTCATTTACAGCAAGCTAGAAACGATTCTTACTTACACCGCTTTGTAAATGTCTTATAATTGGAAAGTCACAACATTCAGGTGTTTGAGCCTGGGTAAGAATATGTACACGCAGAATTGATTATAGTTGTTCATACCTAGCGTTCGTATACTCAGTGCATGGAAACCCATAGCCAATGATTTGAGGTCAGGTTCCACAAGTCTGAAATAAGAGGAAGACCAAAGAAACGTTAGCATCTTTAGAAAGTCTGAGTTCAATCTTAAAACATCTGTCCATGCAATTCTTCTTGATGGATGAATAAAAACCCTTCAGTTACCATTTTTTAGTTTTTTTTTTTCTTTTAAAGATCAACAACCAAGTAACCACAATAAGCATTGTTCCCTTATTTTGTCGTTGTGTTTTGACATCTTTACACATGGTTGTTGAGATTTTTTTTTTTATTATAACCGGGTTCGTGTGGTCTGGAATGACCTGATTTCTCATTCACCAAGATAGGATATGTTATGTGTTATATACTACAACCATGAAGAATAAAAAAAAAGAAAAGCTCATTATTGTAGCATCTTGGATGTGTATTTATTTAGTTTTTTGTTTTTTGGGTCCAGTTGTGGGGCCTGAACTCTGGGCCTGGGCGCTGTCCCTCAGCTCTTCAGCTCAAGGCGAGCACTCTACCACTTGAGCCACAGCGCCACTTCCGGCTTTTTTCTTTTTGCTTATGTGGTGCTGAGGAATCGAACCCAGGGCCTCAGGCATGCAAGGCAAGCGCTCTACCACTGAGCCACCTGCCCAGGCCTTGGATGTGTATTTAGAAGTGACCTTATAGGTAGAGAACTGCATTGTTCTTCTCAATTAGAAATCCACTCACTTTTGCAATTCTACAATTCTCTTTCGCATCCTCCACTCCTAGGGTCATCGAATGCAGGTAGTGAGTGGAACAAAATCAGTCAGTGGGAGAAGAAAATGTAGGTGAGCCAGAGAATCGATAGCCACTCAGAAAAAGCAAAAAAACACAAACAAAAAGCAAGCCACCAACCACCACCACCACCATCCACTTTTACTGAAATCTGAGCTCTCAGCCCTGACTTTGTTTTTAAGACAATCACCAATTTGTTGATTCCAAAACCCCTTTCCCAAATGTCAGACCGGAGACAGGAGACTCGTGAGATTCATAGAGTTGGGTTCTTTTTTCTTTTTTTAAAATGGTCCTAGCTTCTGCCCCCTTCCAACTCCTCTGCTCCAATGTTTGCCCATTTTGCTCCAAGAAACCTCTCAGCATTCAAAGCAGAGACCTGCCATCGTCCTGGAATTCTGTCTTCCATGCCTCATTCAAGCCCTCAGCAACTTCCATTGGCTTTGCCCTAAAACAACACCAACAAAACACAACCCCAAACCCCACCAACGCCAACAAAAATTGAGAGCCTAATCCCTTTCCACTTTCCACACCAGACTTTCCATTAAAGTTTCCTCTTGTGGAGATCTGGCCCAAGAGATCATCCTCTTTGCCCCTGATTCCCATTCTTGTCTCCCTCAAATGAGACTTCAGAGGGGCGGCCATCTTGGTTTTTCAGTTGGATGGGCCAGTGGCTTCCGGTTTGATCCATCAATCACTTCCGGTGGAGTACACCCATCACTTCCAGTTGGATGAAATCAGCCTTCATGGCCAGCCTGGGATTCGTGATCCTGTTATCTATGCTTCTTATGAAACAAGATGCAACAGGCATGCACGACCCTCCCAGATCTGTTTTTTTTTTGTCAGTGGTGGGGTTTGAACTCAGGTCTTGGGCACTGTCCCTCAGCTCTTCAGCTCCAGGCTGGCGCTCTACCATTTGAGCCACAGCTCCACTTCTGGTTTTCTGGTGGTTCACTGGAGATAGGAGTCTCACGGACTTTCCTGTCCAGGCTGGCTTTGAACGATGAGCCTCAGATCTCAGCCTCCTGAGAAGCTGGGATGACAGGCGGGAGCCACCAGCCCCTCAGCATTCGCAGCTCTTTTTGTTGAGATGGAGTATAACCAACATTCCCCTCTCTGCCTCCCATGTGGTTGGGATTACAGGTATAAGCCACCACACTCCTGGCCTCTCAACGTCCCTTCTTTTGAGAAGTAGTTACCAAATGAATCCTCCTCCTCCCTGCCTCTCATTTCAATCCTAAATTAGGATCTTTCTCTTGCTCCCTGTTATTACGTTGAATACGGTCTTTTCCCTTATAGTGCTGAGAACACTTTAAATGTGTTTAAGTTGATTTTCCTTATGTCGGTCTCTATTATTGTAAGATGCTTGTAGAAGGTATCTTATCTGTGTTATTGATCATGGAATATTCTTCAACAAACTCAGTAAGTGGTCTAAACATCTGTCTTAAGAAATGAAGGAGTTAAGTTCTCTTCATACGCTTTTCTTTTGTCTGGAAGGATGTTATGGGAAACTAGGTCAAGACCTATTTTGTGTGTGGATTCAAAGCTCGGGGATGTCATTATTGACTGAAGTTCATACATTTATATTTGGGGTGTTCAAATGTTTCTTTTCCATGAACCCAACAGGTGCTGTATCATGCTGGTCAGGAGGGAGAGCAACTCAGCACAGAGACTCCACGGAGAACTAGAGAGAGACACTTTTACAATCAAGGCAGTTGCCAGTTAACCTGGGTTTTAAGGGTCTATGGCAAAAGCTAGACACCAGCCGGGAGCCGGGGGCTCACCCCTGTCACCCCAGCTACTCAGGAGGCTGAGATCTGAGGACTGGGGTTTGAAGCCAGACTCTCATCTCCAATGAACCACTAAAAAAAAAAAGCCAGAAGTGGAGTTGTGACTCAAGTGGTAGAGCACCAGCCTTGAGCAAAAAGAAGGTCAGGGACAGTGGCCAGGAAGAAAGAGAGAAAGAAAGAAAGGAAGGAAGGAAGGACGAAGGAAGGAAGGAAGAAAGAAAGGAAGGAAGGAAGGAGGGAAGGAAGGAAGGAAGGAAGGAAGGAAGGAAGGAAGGAAGGAAGGAAGGAAGGAAGGAAGGATCAATCTAGCTTTCACCACGGGAGGAATCAAAGGCACAGCCATTCTTGGTTACTCTAGCGCTCCTCCGAATCCTACGATCCCCAGACGACGCGCATTGAACGCAGCGACGGGGTGAGCCTTGGGTCCGCGCCGGCCGCGCGCAGGGCATCTGGAAGCGTCCGCGCGCGCCCGCACTCACCTCATGAGCAGCAGCATGAGGGCGGGCGTGCCCAGCGCCGTGGAGAAGGACTGCAGGGCCTGCACAACGAGGTAGGCGCGAAACCTCTCCTTGCACGCGCCGCTCCGGGGGCACTCGCCCAGCTGGGCCGAGCGCCGGCGGGCCGGGGAGGCCGGGGCCCCGACGCAGCTGCAGTTATGGAACACCTGCGGGGACGCCGCGTGAGCCGAGGCCCGCACACACCCGCACACCGCGCCGCGTGAGCCGAGGCCGCGCACCACACACCGCGCCCTGTGAGCCGAGGCCGCGCACCCGCACACCGCGCCCTGTGAGCCGAGGCCCGCACACACCCGCACACCGCGCCCTGTGAGCCGAGGCCGCGCACCCCGCACACCGCGCCCTGTGAGCCGAGGCCCGCACACACCCGCACACCGCGCCCTGTGAGCCGAGGCCGCGCACCGCACACCGCGCCCTGTGAGCCGAGGCCCGCGCACACCCGCACACCGCGCCCTGTGAGCCGAGGCCGCGCACCGCACACCGCGCCCTGTGAGCCGAGGCCCGCGCACACCCGCACACCGCGCCCTGTGAGCCGAGGCCCGCACACACCCGCACACCGCGCCGCGTGAGCCGAGGCCCGCACACACCCGCACACCGCGCCCTGTGAGCCGAGGCCGCGCACCGCACACCGCGCCCTGTGAGCCGAGGCCGCGCACACACCCGCACACCGCGCCCTGTGAGCCGAGGCCCGCACACACCCGCACACCGCGCCCTGTGAGCCGAGGCCGCGCACACACCCGCACACCGCGCCCTGTGAGCCGAGGCCCGCGCACACCCGCACACCGCGCCCTGTGAGCCGAGGCCCGCACACACCCGCACACCGCGCCGCGTGAGCCGAGGCCCGCACACACCCGCACACCGCGCCCTGTGAGCCGAGGCCGCGCACCGCACACCGCGCCCTGTGAGCCGAGGCCGCGCACACACCCGCACACCGCGCCCTGTGAGCCGAGGCTGCGCACCCGCACACCGCGCCCTGTGAGCCGAGGCCCCGCACACACCCGCACACCGCGCCCTGTGAGCCGAGGCCGCGCACACACCCGCACACCGCGCCCTGTGAGCCGAGGCCCGCACACACCCGCACACCGCGCCCTGTGAGCCGAGGCCCGCACACACCCGCACCCCCGCGCCCTGTGAGCCGAGGCCCGCACACACCCGCACCCCGCGCCCTGTGAGCCGAGGCCCGCACACACCCCGCACCCCGCGCCCTGTGAGCCGAGGCCCGCGCACCGCACACCGCGCCGCGCGAGCCGAGGCCGCGCACCGCACACCGCGCCGAGGCCCGCACACACCCGCACACCGCGCCCTGTGAGCCGAGGCCCGCGCACCGCACACCGCGCCCTGTGAGCCGAGGCCCGCGCACACCCGCACACCGCGCCCTGTGAGCCGAGGCCGCGCACCGCACACCGCGCCCTGTGAGCCGAGGCCCGCACACACCCGCACCCCGCGCCCTGTGAGCCGAGGCCCGCACACACCCGCACACCGCGCCCTGTGAGCCGAGGCTGCGCACCCGCACACCGCGCCCTGTGAGCCGAGGCTGCGCACCGCACACCGCGCCGCGTGAGCCGAGGCCCGCGCACACCCGCACCCCGCGCCGCGTGAGCCGAGGCCCGCACACACCCGCACCCCCGCGCCGCGTGAGCCGAGGCCCGCGCACCCGCACCCCGCGCCGCGTGAGCCGAGGCCCGCGCACCGCACACCGCGCCCTGTGAGCCGAGGCCCGCACACACCCGCACACCGCGCCCTGTGAGCCGAGGCCCGCGCGCACCCCGCACACCCGCACACCGCGCCGCCCTTGCGCCGCGCGCACCGCCTGCGGGGGGCCCGGCTGTCTGCGTGTGCGGGCGCTCAATACAGCGCGCTAGCCCACCGGCCTGAGGTCAGAGAGCGAACCCCCGCCGGCCATTTTCACACTCGCTAAAATCCTACTCGTCAGAACTTGCTCCTCTTCTGCTCGCTTTCCCTCCCTCTGATCCAGCGACCCCCCTCCCCCCTGCCCCCCTCCCCCCTGCCCCCCTGCCCCCTCCTCCCCCTGCCCCCCCTCCCCCCTGCCCTCCCCCCTGCCCCCTCCTCCCCCCCTCCCCCCCTGCCCCCCTCCTCCCCCCTGCCCCCTCCTCCCCCCTGCCCCCTCCTCCCCCCTGCCCCCTCCTCCCCCCTGCCCCCTCCTCCCCCCTGCCCCCCTCCTCCCCCCCCTGCCCCCCCTCCTCCCCCCTGCCCCCCCTGCTCCCCCTGCTCCCCCTCCTCCTCCCCCTGCTCCCCCCCTGCTCCCCCTCCCTGCTCCCCCTCCTCCCCCCTGCCCCCCCTGCCCCCCTCCTCCCCCTCCTCCTCCCCTGCTCCCCCCCTGCTCCCCCTCCTCCCCCCTCCTCCTCCCCTGCTCCCCCCCCTGCTCCCCCTCCTCCCCCCTGCCCCCCCTCCCCCCTGCCCCCCTCCTCCCCCCTCCTCCCCCCCTCCTCCCCCCTTCCTCCCCCTCCCTCCTCCCCCTCCTCCTTTCTCCCCTCCACCTTCTCCTCCTTCCTCTGCAGCTCTCTTCTCCTTCTCCTCTTTCCTCCTCCTCCTGCTCCTTTTCCCGCTCCTTTTCCTCCTCCTCCCCCTCCTCCTCCTCCCTGCGGCCACCTCAGATGAGAACTGAGATGACCAGGACAGGGGGCCCCTGGGCCTGGGGAGGGCTGGGCGTGGGGTGCACAGGGGACCCCGGGGTTCTGGGGGTGCACAGGGGACCCCGGGGTTCTGGGGGTGCACAGGGGACCCCGGGGTTCTGGGGGTGCACAGGGGACCCCGGGGTTCTGGGGGTGCACAGGCCAGTGCTCCTGGTACTCTCGGTGCTCACAGTGCTCCCGGTGCTCATGGGGCTCCCAGTGCTGTCGATGCTCCCAGTGCTGTCGGTGCTCCCGGTGCTCATGGGGCTCACAGTGCTGTCGATGTTCCCGGTGCTGTCGGTGCTCCCGGTGCTGTCGGTGCTCCCGGTGCTGTCGGTGCTCCCGGTGCTGTCGATGCTCCCGGTGCTGTTGATGCTCCTGGTGCTCATGGTGCTCCTGATGCTCACAGTGCTCCCCGTGCTCCAGTTGCTCCCGGTGCTCCCTGAGCCGTTGGCCGCAGGCGCCGGGCAGCCCGCCAGGCAGGGGGTCAGGTAGGTGACCCCATCCGCCCCGCACACCGGCTCCCAAAGCTGCTCCGAGCAGCTGCAGTGCGCGCGGCACCGGGGGAGCCCCGGGGGGGGCGGGGGGCGCCGAGAGGACCCTGCGGACACAGGTGGGGTGAGAGGGGGGAGGGGGAGGGGGGAGGGGGGACGGGGGAAGAGGGGTGAGGAGGGGAGGGGGAGGGGGTGAGGGGGAGGGGAGGGGGGGAAGAGGGATGGGGAGGGGAGGGGGGGAGGGGAGGGAGGAGGAGGGGGGGGAGGGGAGGAGGAGGAGGAAGAGGAGGAGGAGGAGGAGGGGGGGAGGGGAGGAGGAGGAGGGGGGGGAGGGGAGGAGGAGGAGGGGGAGGGGAGGAGGAAGAGGAGGAGGAGGAGGGGAGGGAATGGGGGAGGGGAGGGGAGAGGGGGAAAGCAAGGGCGAGAGGAAGGAGCAGGTTGGAGGAAGAGGAGGAGGGGGAGGAAGGGAAGCAGGGGAGGGGAGGGAGGGAGGGAGGAAGGGAAGCAGGGGAGGGAGGGAGGGAGGGGCGGGGAAGGGGAGGGAGGGCGGGCAGCATCCCTGGGTGGAAGGTGTTTCTGCCCTGAGCCAGCCTCCCTGGGTGGACAGTGTTTCTGCCCTGAGCCCCTCCTGGCCGCCGCTCGCAGCCTGCGTGAGCAGCACAGTCGCCATGGAGAGTATCTTTGCTGCCAGTCCTGCCATTGGAACCTGAACTCAGGCCCGGGCGCTGATCCTGAGCTCTTCAGCTCACAGCAGGCGCTTCTACCGCCTGAGCCACAGCGGCCCTCGGGACTTTGGGAGTGCTTTATTGGAGATGAGAGTCTCACAGACTTTTCCTGCCCCAGGCTGGCTTTGAACCACCATCCTCAGATCTCAGCCTCCTGAGCAGCTGGGACGGCAGGCGGGAGCCACCCCTCCCGGCGCCCGGCTGAGAATCTCTCTGTCAGGTAAATCTAGACAGATCTTTTTGGGGACCCAGGGTGACACAGACCCGTGGTAGGGCACCGTGAGGCCGGCCACCGCGGGGCTGTCACAGAGCAGGACGTAGTACAACCATGTGGAGGAGGACGGAGACGAGGGTCGTGCCAAACAGCAGCTTCCCGATGCCCAGCACGCTCAGCTTGAACCTTCTAATGATGTAACCTCCGAGAAACATCCCAGAAGCCATGGTGGGCAGGGCGATGACCCCTGAGAATCAAACACAGCAGAGGAGGGTCGGCACAGAAAAGATCAGCCCCCCACCACCAGAAGGGCGGGTGCAGACAACCTCAGACTGGAAATGCAGCCGCTGGCAAGCCAAGCCAGTATGCCTTGTGTGTGTGTGTGTGTGTGTGTGTGTACACGTGTGGATGTGTGTGGATGTGTGTGTGAGAGAGAGACAGAGACAGAGAGACAGAGACACAGAGACAGACAGAAACACAGAGAGACAGAGACAGAGACACAGAGAGACAGAGACAGACAGACTTATAAAATAAGGAGTTGATTTGTTCAGTAGTAAAAGGATGACAGAGATATTTATATCTATCTGAAATATTTATCTATCAGAAATACATATGCCTATTTGTATTATATTTATATATATTACATATATATTATATATATATATAAAATATATCTGCTATGTGGGCTTGTTTTGTTCTTTCTTCTGTAAATTGACAACAATTGGGCCTGTCATCCCAGCTACTCCGGAGGCTGAGATCTGAGGATCATGTTTCGAAACCAGCCCAGGGAAGGAAAGTCCGTGAGATTCTGATCTCCCAGGAACCACTCAGAAAACGGGGAGTGGCGCTGTGGCTCAAGTGGTTGAGTGCCAGCCTTGAGCAAAAAGAAGCTCAGGGACACGCGCCCAGGCCCTGAGTTCAATTGAGCCCCAGGACTGACCAGAACAAAATAAAAAGACTTCTAGTTCTCCAAAATTCACTCCAAATGTGTGCAGTGCTTTGAAATCAAATGCTAGAGTTAAAGATCTCTCTCTCCCCTCCCTCCCCCTCTCTCTGTCTCTCTGTCTGTCTCTCTGTCTCTCTCTCTTGGCTGGGCAGGTGGCTCAGTGGTAGAGCACTCACCTAGCATGCATGAAGCCCTGGATTCGATTCCTCAGCACCACATACACAGAAAAAGCCAGAAGTGGCGCTGTGGCCCAAGTGGTAGAGCGCTAGCCTTGAGCAAAAGCTCAGGGACAGCGCCCAGGCCCTGAGTTCAAGCCCTAGGACCAACAAAACAAACAAACAAACAAGATCCCTCAGGAAAACTGAATACTAGAATTAATATCCTTTTATTCATCCAAGTGGGAAATCACATACGAGAACCAATATCTTTTCCCTTTCTTCATCCAAACAGGAGAATGAACGAGTCTTTAGACCGTACTAAAATGATCGATCCCTTTTCCATTTCATTGTTCAGTAAGAGCTAATGAAGAAGAATATTTCTCAGACGGACAGACAGACAGACAAAACCCACCCCGGTTTGGTTATTGGGAGCAAAATCTTGACTTGGACATTCTCCACTGTTTTCAACCACAAGTTCACACAGAATTCTGCTCCGATGCATTAGGAAGTTCGTTGGCCAATTATTCTTCACGTGATTGTTTTACTTATACTGTTATTCCATAGCGCTTGAGTTTTTCATTCAAACTCGCATCTAGGGGGTGTTTGCAATGCTGTCACACGACGGGACTTTTAGGGACAATGATAATAGAAGTCATACAGCTCTCTGGCATGACAGCAAAAGAGATTGTCATTGTCTAAAATAACAATATTTGTGGTGAGTTAGGAATGCAGTAGGGTGTGTTTACATTGAGTCTCCTCTCTCTCTCTCTCGTACTGGTCCTGGGGCTTGAACTCAGGGCCTGGGCACTGTCTCTCAGCTTTTTTGCTCAAGGATAGGTCTGGCTTCAAGATCCTCAGATCTCAGCCTCCTGAGGAGCTGGGATGACAGGCCTGAGCCATGGTTGCCTGGCTCATTTCTTTAGGAAAACTCAGTGTTCTAGGGTTTTGTTTAGTTGGTTGTGGGATTTGAACTCAGGGCCTGGGCGCTGTCCCTGAGCTTTTGCTCAAGGCTGGCGCTCGACCACTTGAACCACAGCTCCGCTTCTGGCTTTTTGCTGAGATAAGAGTCTTACAGACTTTTCCTGCCCGCGGCTGGCCTCGGACCTGGATCCTCAAGACCTCAGCCTCCTGAGGAGCTGGCTGTAGATCAGGGAGCACTGGCAAGCAAGGCCTGCGGCCTAGGCAATGTACCCCCAGGCTGCACCCCGGGGAGAAGGCTGGGGGCGGGGCGGGCTTACCCAGCAGGAAGTTGGCATGCGTGGGGGGCTGGCCGTACTGCTGCTCCATGTACTTGAAGAGGTAGGTGAAGGCACCGATCAAGGCGCTCACCTTTAACACCGTGGTGACCAGGAACAGCATGTACAGCCGGTTGCACAGCAGGCGCTTCATGGACAGCAGGAAGCCTGCGGGACGCACGGACAGACGCAGCTCAGCCTGGGCCCCGCGCCGGCCCCGCCCGCCACCATCCAACCCCATCGCCCATCAGCCACCTCCAACCCCACCGCCCATCAGCCACCTCCAACCCCACCGCCCATCAGCCACCTCCAATCCCACCGCCCGCCACCTCCAACCCCATCGCCCATCAGCCACCTCCAACCCCATCGCCCATCAGCCACCTCCCAACCCCATCGTCCATCAGCCACCTCCAACCCCATCGCCCATCAGCCACCTCCAACCCCACCACCCGCCACCTCCAACCGCACCGCCCATCAGCCACCTCCAACCCCATCGCCCATCAGCCACCTCCAACCCCATCGCCCATCAGCCACCTCCAACCCCATCGCCCATCAGCCACCTCCAACCCCATCGCCCATCAGCCACCTCCAACCCCATCGCCCATCAGCCACCTCCAACCCCATCGCCCATCAGCCACCTCCAACCCCATCGCCCGCCCGCCACCTCCAACCCCATCGCCCGCCCGCCACCTCCAACCCCATCGCCCGCCCGCCACCTCCAGCCCCATCGCCCATCAGCCACCTCCAACCCCACCGCCCATCAGCCACCTCCAACCCCACCGCCCATCAGCCACCTCCAACCCCATCGCCCATCAGCCACCTCCAACCCCATCGCCCATCAGCCACCTCCAACCCCATCGCCCATCAGCCACCTCCAACCCCACCGCCCATCAGCCACCTCCAACCCCACCGCCCATCAGCCACCTCCAACCCCATCGCCCATCAGCCACCTCCAACCCCACCGCCCGCCACCTCCAACCCCATCGCCCATCAGCCACCTCCAACCCCATCGCCCGCCCGCCACCTCCAACCCCATCGCCCATCAGCCACCTCCAACCCCATCGCCCATCAGCCACCTCCAACCCCACCGCCCATCAGCCACCTCCAACCCCATCGCCCATCAGCCACCTCCAACCCCATCGCCCATCAGCCACCTCCAACCCCATCGCCCATCAGCCACCTCCAACCCCATCGCCCATCAGCCACGCGCGGGGTGGGGGACGCCAGGACCAGGCCAGGGCGATCGCGAACACGCCTTCATCGTGCCATAGATGACACATGTGTAGAACCCATCATGCGTGTATGAGAACATATCATACACATGGGTATAACCCTGTCTATAAATATATTACACACTACATGTGTACAAATATAAATATATATTATACATTGTATAACACTGCATGACACATTGTATAACATTATATATTATGCATATATATGTGTATAACATATTTATATTTATACACAATCTATATTAATTATATATTATATTGTTTATATATTATATATTTATAATATATAAAATATACACAATATTATTATATATTATTCTATAGTATTATATATTATATGATACATAATATAATATGTAATATGCTATGTAATATATAAAATTAATTTATTGTATGTTGTGCATAATATATATCATACATTATATATTTATATTTATTTATACATAATATTCATTATGTAATACATACAAATATAAATATATTATATAGGATAGAATTACATATCCTAGGTAATATATTGAATATTATATTACAGCATCTATTTGCATATACTATGTATGTATATATGGTATACCTTATCAATATTAATGTATTACATTATATTTATACATATATATTAAGACTGATTTCATATGACTATGTTGTATCTATATGGTCACCCCCTCGCTGACCGCCCCTCACTGATCACCCCTCTGTCCACCCCCGGCTGCCCATCCCCGGCTGCCCATCCCCGGCTGTCCCCCCGGCTGTCCCCCCGTCTGTCCTCCCAGCTGTCCTCCCCGTCCTCACCTCGCAGCGCGGGCGGCGTCTGGCTGGGGCGTCGGGCGGGCAGCGCGGGCTCCTGGGCGGCCTTGAGGCCCTGCGCGCAGGCGGAGCCGCTGCAGGCGGCGCGCGGGTCCTTGGGCAGGAAGAAGTAGGGCAGCGCGGACAGCGCGGACAGCAGCCCGGACACCAGGAAGCACAGCCACCAGGCGCCCACCCAGCGCGCATCCTGCGGGCTCAGGCGCACGGAGCCTGCGGGCGGCGGGCGGCGGTCAGCCCGGCCCCACGGCATGACCACCGACCACCCAGCACCCATCAATCACCCACCGACCACCCAGAACCGATCAATCACCCATCACCCACCACCCAGCACCGATCAATCACCCATCACCCATCACCGATCAATCACCCACCGACCACCTGACACTGATCAATTACCCACTGATCACCCAGCACCGATCAATCACCCACCAACCACCCACCACCCAGCACCGATCAATCACCCATCACCTACCACCCAGCACCGATCAATCCCCCATCACCCATCACCCACCACCCAGCACCGATCAATCACCCATCACCCACCACCCAGCACCCATCACCCAGCACCCATCAATCACCCATCACCCACCACCCAGCACCGATCAATCACCCATCACCCACCACCCAGCACCGATCAATCACCCACCAACCACTCAGCACCGATCAATCACCCACTGACCACCCGGCACCGATCAATCACTCAGCAACCACCCGGCTCTGATCAATCACCCACCGATCACCCACCTCCCACCACTTATCAATCACCCACCGATCACCCAGCACCAATCAATCACCCATCACCCATCACCTACCACCCACCACCCATCAATCACCCACTGATCACCCACCCCCCACCAGCATCACCCACCATCATCACCCATCACCGATCGATCACCCATCACCTACCATCCACCACCCAGCACCGATCAATCACCCATCACCCACCACCCACCACCAATAAATCACCCACCGATCACCCACCACCCACCACCCATCACAGATCGATCGTGGGCCACGTCCATGAGGCTACCGCAAGGCGGAGGGGGAGGACTTGGGGAGCAGCCCTGACCACCACCGACCAGGGCACACTGAGCCACATCAATCACGCTAACTTCGGGAACAGCACTGAGCACGTGGGGGTCGTACTGATCATGATAACAACAGCACTAATTTGAATGGTAAGTTTCCACTATTGTTATCAATACTGTCCTCAAACGGAGCATGCTCAGTATTGATCATTATTGTGATCAATATCATGAACAATAGTGGAAACCATAACAGTATTGATCATGCTAAGTCTTGGAACAGCATTGGCCAAGATTGTGTTATCGATTACGATCAGTATCAATATAGACCATGCTAAGCTGGGCACCATATTACTAATGATAACAATAGTGATAATGATGACAGTATTGAGGGGTAAGTGTGGGATCAATATTGGTAAGTTTGCGAACAATTTTGAGCATAGATGATAATGATATTGATAAATAATTCACGATACTGACCGAGGCAGGTTCGGGAACCGTAGTGATAATAATAACCACATGGATGGTAAGTTTGGGATCAACACTGCTAAGTTTGGAATCAATAATGACTGTGTCATTGATAATGATAACTGGCATTAGCGTTATCATTGTAGTGATCATTATCAGCATGGATCTTTACACCTCCTTTGGGAACAAGATTGATAACGATCACTTCACTCTCCGGGTGACGCCCGCGCCGTGAACAATACAGTTGATCGACTTTGAGATCGATTTGGGGGGGGGTAATCTTTGCTTTACCATCTAGTTTTTCAGAAAAGCTCTTCAGGGGTCCAGTGGGGCTTCAATTCGATGAGGCAGAGGATGAGAACGGGGTGCCCGGTCCCCGTCGCCCCTTCCACCCTCTTCCCGGGTTGGAGGGAGGGGTCAGCAGATTCAACACAGCAAATGGCAGCTGGTGTAGTTTCCTGTCCAATTTACCACCCACTGAAAAGCAAACTCGCTGGCCTTGCTGATCTCCTAGCCGGGGAACAATCTGAAGTGTGTGTCATATTGCTAGCCAAAGCATGGCATAGCTGAATTTTATTATTATTATTGTTGTTGTTATTTGGTGCAAATCCTGGGGCTTGAACTCAGGGCCTAGGCACTGTCCCTGAGCTGTTGTACTCAAGGCTAATGCTCTACCACTGGAACCACAGGCTCCACTGCCCGGCTTTTCCTTCCAGAAATTTCCTTGTCTGGGTTGTCACTTACTCAGGTCCACGAATCCGACATCCACGTATATTTGGGAAAACACAGACCCCATTATGAACCCCAAGATGGGGCCGACCATTGCTACGGCATGCAGGATACCTGGGAACATGATAAGACCCGATGAGTCAAATGCCAAGAATACAGAGCTCTCTGACCTCGCTCTGTAGCACTGGGATTTGAACTCAGAGCCTGGTGCTTGAAACAGGGGTGGTGTCTCACTTGAGCCACACCCCCAGCCCTTTTTTTTTTGCTTTATTTATTGATAACTTTTTTGCTGGTCCTGGGGCTTGAACTCAGGGCCTGGGCGCTGTCCCTGAGCTCTTCAACTCAAGGCTGGCACGAGACCTCTGGAGCCACAGCGCCCCTACTGGTGTTTTTCTGTTGGTTCACTGGAGATGAGAGTCTCACAGACTTTCCTGCCCCAGGCTGGCTTTGAACCCTGATCCTCAGATCTCAGCCTCCTGAGTAGCTGGGATGACAGGCAGGAGCCACCACCAGTTCCAGCCCTGAAGATGATGATGTGGGATTTCTCGTCTGGGAGCGGTCTTGGACTACAATCTTCCTCTGCATCTCTCCCCATGGAGCTGGGACTACAGGCAGGCGCCCATACGCTTGGCATAACTATATATATGCATATATAGTTTAAACGAGGAAAAGCCTCCAGGGCGCTTTCCCTACGTGATTTCTCCCGGGTGAAAGCCTTCCATGGGTGGTGCTGTTCTTGCAGGAGGGACGCGGGGAGAGGACGTGGGTCTAGGTCAGGTTGTCGGAGTCTCACCTAAGTAAATAGAAGAGTTCCCCTCCTCCGAGAAGTCCTCGATGTAGGAAATCCCCAGGGGCACGATGGGGGTCTCTCCCACGCCTCGCAGCATGTTGCCCAAGAAGACGTAGAGCCAATAGTAACTCTCGGAGCCCTGGTCACAGCCTGGGAGGAAAAGAGCAGAGTTGTTGTTATTGTTATTGTTGTTGTTGTTGTTGTTTAAATAAGATCAGGCCGGCCTTTCCTGTGTCCTGTTAAGGTTCACGCGTGTCCTAAGAGGCTAACGCAGACAGGTCAATGAAATCCCCATAAAAGCCAGAGACGAGACCGTAAACCTGCTCCTTGGATCCTGTCCAGAGTCACAACTGAACCAAGAAAACCACCGCTGCAAGGCATGTCTACTGTTCTAACGTCTAGGAAGCAGCGGACACAGCCAAGCTCTTGCTTTGCAGACTTCCCTGTTTTGAAGCATGGGAATGTAGACCCTTAGGGTATTCTCTGGAGGTAGAAAAGTCTAGAACACATGTACATAGGAAGGCTTTGTCGATAATAGTATGAACAACAACGGAAGACATAGCTCTGCGTTTTGTGATGCTTTAAAACATTAAATTAAAAACAAGATCAGCCCCTGGGATTTCTATCAGAAACGAGCGGGCATCTGCGGCTCTACTGCATGACCAAGGATCAGCGTCTACCGCATGACCAAGGATCAGCGTCTACCGCATGACCAAGGATCAGCATCTACCGCACGACCAAGAATTGGCTTCTACACCAGAGAGCCGGAAAACAGAGAAACACATAAGCGTGTACGACGAGAAATGGAGCCACGGCCCAAAGTGAAAGAAGGAAGGAAGGAAAGGAGGGAGGAGAGAGAGAGAGAGACAGACAGACAGACAGACTCAGAGACAGAGACAGAAAGACAGAGAAAGAAAGAAAAGAAAGCAAGAAAGCAAAAAAGAGGAAGGAAGGAAGGGAGGAAGGAAGAGAGGGAAGGAGGAAGGAAGGTATACTCCTCTGTATAACACCTTAATAGTAACAATAACACACATGTACACACACGTGCACATATGCACACACACAACACATGCAAAGCACACATGCACACATACACACCCTTGCATTCACACACACTGACGCACGCATACTCATACACGCACTCACGTGCACACCCACGTGCACACAGGTCCGCACGCACGCACACACGTGCACTCACACGCACACCCACACGCGAGCGCACTCACACTCCAGCATGCACACAGGTGCGCACTCACACTCATGCACACAGGTGCTCACACGCACAGGCACGCACACGCACACAGGCGCTACTCACACGCACACATGCGCGCGCACACGTACACACGCACACAGGCGCGTGCACATGCACACAGGCGCGCGCACACGTACACACGCACACAGGCGCGCGCACACGTACAGGCGCGCACACACGCACACAGGTGCACTCACGCACAGGCGCGCGCACACGTTCACACGCACACAGGCGCGCGCACACGTACACACGCACACAGGCGCGCACACACGCACACACGCACATACTCACGCGCACACGCACACACGCATATAGGCGCGCGCACACATGGACACACGCACGCACACGCACACATGCACACACTTGCTGGTTGGCGCGGCCCCGCGCTGCATGCATCCGTTCACTTATTGGTGCCGCCCCGGGCTCGAACTCGCGGCGCCGCGCCTTCCCCGAGCGCTCACTGGAGGCCCCGACCCTCAGCCCCGGCCTGGCCCTGCGAGGTCGCAGGGTCTCGGCCTGCCCGGCCTCCCCCGCGCCCCCGGCCCCGGCCTCCCCCCCCGGCCTCCCCCGCGCCCCCGGCCCCGGCCTCCCCCCCCGGCCTCCCCCGCGCCCCCGGCCCCGGCCTCCCCCGCGCCCCCGGCCCCGGCCGCCCCCCCCCCCGGCCCCGGCCTCCCCCGCGCCCCCCGGCCCCGGCCTCCCCCGCGCCCCCGGCCTCCCCCGCGCCCCCGGCCTCCCCCGCGCCCCCGGCCCCGGCCTCCCCCGCGCCCCCGGCCTCCCCCGCGCCCCCGGCCCCGGCCTCCCCCGCGCCCCCGGCCCCGGCCTCCCCCGCGCCCCCGGCCTCCCCCGCGCCCCCGGCCTCCCCCGCGCCCCCGGCCTCCCCCGCGCCCCCGGCCTCCCCCGCGTCCCCGGCCTCCCCCGCGCCCCCGGCCCCGGCCGCCCCCGCGCCCCCGGCCCCGGCCGCCCCCCCCCGGCCTCCCCCGCGCCCCCGGCCCCGGCCTCCCCCCCGCCCCCGGCCCCGGCCGCCCCCCCCGGCCTCCCCCGCGCCCCCGGCCCCGGCCGCCCCCCCCCGGCCGCCCCCCCCCGGCCGCCCCCGCGCCCCCGGCCGCCCCCGCCCCCGGCCCGGTCTTACCCGCGCCCCCGGCCTCCCCCGCGCCCCCGGCCCGGTCTTACCCGCGCCCCCGGCCTCCCCCGCGCCCCCGGCCCCGGCCCGGTCTTACCCGCGCCCCCGGCCCCCGTCTTACCCGCGCCCGCCGGCTCGGGGCCCGGGCCCGTCTGGTTCGGCGAGCAGGTCGGGAGCAGTCCTCTTAGGGAGCTGTTGGTGGAGTCGGCCGAGTACCTGTAGCTGCAAGAGGCCGGGGTGAGACCGGAAGCCCCGCCCCCCGCGGACCAGCCTCAGTTTCCCCCTCAGCCCTGCCCGCGCTCCTCCTTCTGCAGGATTCGCCATGGATTCTTGATGACCTGCGCCGCCTCCCTTGGCCCCGCCCACCCAAGCCCCGCCCTCCTATTAACCACGCCCCTCCCGTGCACCCTCCCCTCCTATTGGCCCATTCTCCATTGGCCCCGCCCTAGCCCCGCCCATCACCCAGCTCAATCCCTTCCCTTGGCCCCGCCCCTCCCACTGGCCCCACCTTCCTCCTGACCACGCCCCTTGATTACATCCTCCCAGTAGCTCCCTGGCCACGCCCCTCCGATTGACCACACCCTTCCCCAGGCCCCGCCCCTCCAGTTGGCCCCTCCCACCCCTTCTATTGTCCCCGCCCACCCCTTCTATTGCCCCCGCCCACCCCTCCCATTGCCCCCGCCTACCCCTCCCATTGGCCCCGCCCACCCCTCCCATTGGCCCCGCCCACCCCTCCCATTGGCCCCGCCCACCCCTCCCATTGGCCCGCCCAGGCACAGCATTCAGCACTCACCGTCCCATGAGGAAGTGGGGCAGGGCCATCACAATGCTGCCCGCCCCCATCACTAAGGACCCGATTCCGATCAGCTTCGGCCGGTGGAGCTTTGATCCAAAGTAGCTTACAAAGACAATGACAAGCAAGTTTCCTAGAGACAGACAGGCAGACAGACAGACAGAGCACAGGCATGGACAGGACTCATGGTCAGCACATGCTAGCTGACTCCTGACCCAAGACCCCAGGGCTGAGCGCAGGAGGCAGGTGCTTTTCCTGCCACGCCTGCAATCTGATCCACAGGGGACGCTCCAGCCACCATAGGTAAAACAGCTGCAGCTAAGGGCTGGGTGGCCTGGGCCTAACCCTACACCCAGGGGCCTTCCCATGCAAAATGGGAACACTGGAACTGATTTGGTAATGTTCGGGAAATCGCATTTTCCTGAAGAAGGTGGGGTGGACGGGATTTAGACACAAGGAGAGAAGGAAAATCTTGTTGACCTGGAGGAAATGTGTTTATGCATGCATGTGTGATCTCTGTGTTTCTTCCAATGTCTCAGAGACATCGGCTCGGATGAGCCAGAAATATAAGAGAACAGAACAATAAAGAAGAAACTGTCTTACCTGCCCTTAAAAACATACTAGTAATTTAATTAAAAGGAAAGTCAGAGATACTATTAGGAAAGGGAGAGAGGGCATTCGGTTGAATATTGAGTGTACATGATTCCCAGAATTGAAGGGGGAGAGTTTCCACGTGGCCTGAGTCAGTTGTGTGGATAAAAAATAACCAAGCAACAGCTGAGGATAATGATTTTGGACATCTGATATTTACTTTTAATTTGTTTTTTTTTTTTTGAGGCTATATTTCCAAAAACTCAAAGGCAAAAGTAGAAGCCATGAAATTTAGAGGGAAGCAAAGATATTTGCCAGTACTGTTCAAATAACTAGTGTCAAAAAGCTTCAATTTGACAAAACTCTAGAGAATTCATTCTTTGATTTCTCTTTGTCTCTCTCTCTCTGCATATATATATGTATTATCAATTAAATGTAAAGCTAAGAACATTCTGACTTTACATTTCTATTAAATTGCTATGAAGTCTTGGAGGTAGAGGAGTGAAGAATTAGGTAGCATCCTTTGAACCCTTCAAAATTCAGAATAAAAAAAAAAAGATACATCTTCCTTTATACAGTTACTTTTTAAATATACAGGTAAGCCTGTTTTCAATAAAGCTTTAGAATGAACAGCAAGCGTGGCTCCTGCCTGTCATCCCAGCTACTCAGGAGGCTGAGATCTGAGAATGGCGGTTCAAAGCCAGCTGGGTCAGGAAAGTCTGAAAGACTCTGATCTCCAATGAACCACCAGAAAACCAGAAGTGGCGCTGTGGCTCAAAGTGGTAGAGCGCCAGCCTTGAGTGAAAGAGCTCAGGGACAGTTCCCAGGCCCTGAGTTCGAGTTTCAGGACAGGCAAAAAAATAAGCAAACTTGTAGGAAATATTTATAATCTATATGGCAGACATAATTTTGGGGGTCCCTCTAAATAATTGGAAAAAGCAAACACAAGGAGAAAAGAGCTATAATTCACAAAATAGAAAGTCTAATCATTCATTTTAATCAATCTTAATAATTTAACTAATTAATCTTAATGAATATTGAGCTTCATTAATATAGAAGATCCTAAAGTTTAAACAGAGATGACAAATCAGTACCTTCAAGGTTGTGTTCAAAGGGAAGGAAGGAAGGAAGGAAGGAAAGAAAAATGGAAGGATGGAAGGAAGGAGGGAGGGAAGGAGGAAGGAGGAAGAAAGGAAGGAAGAAAAGGAAGGATTACTTAATCTCCAGAGAGTCTCTGGAATCTCACTTAGATTGCTCCAAAGTTGGTCCTTTGCTCTTCAGAACCACAAGATGCCTGATTTTTGTTTTGTTTTGTTTTATTCTCAGTATTTCTTGCCACTTTGCGTTTCCTTGATCAAGGAAGGAAGATGAAAAATCTCACGGGTACCAGTTTGAAGGTTTGGGTCAAGATCTGAATCTCCTTTTTGTTGTCAGTCCTGAATCTCGAACTCAGGGCCTGGGCATTGTCCCTGAGCTTCTTTTGCTCAAGGCTAACGCTCTACCCCTTGAGCCACAGCTCCACTTCTGACTTTTTCTGTGTACGTGGTACTGAGGAATGGAACCCAGGGCTTCATGCATGCTAGGCCAGCACTCTACCACGGAGCCCCCTGCCCAGCCCCGGGTTCTGAATCTTTCAACATTGCTGTTGGGGGCTGACTTGAGGATTATGGAGCCCTTATCAGAACCCCTTGGTCTCTCCATGACACCCCCAAGCGATCATCATGACCACAAATTCCCCCCCTGGGGCAGGCTAAGAAGCAAGAGAACTACAACAGAAATACAATTACCCCATTCGAATCCTCCGTCGATGAACCCCGAGGTGGAGGAGGAGATTTCAAATCGCTTCTCTATCTGCGTGAGGGTGGTCTTCATAAGAACCCCACCCAGGGCCTTGCAAACGTAGGAGAAGGTCAAGGCGGCCAAGAAAACCTAAGGAGAACAAAAAGAAAAAGAGCCGGGTAAGGGAAGGACTCTCGTGACTCTCTGAACAGCCTCATGATTGACGGGGGAAAGCATTGATTGTTTCTTTTGCTCGCTCTTGTGTGTGTGTGTGTGTGTGTGTGTGTGTGTGTGTGTGTGTTTATTATTGTCTTTAAGTAGTTGTCCAGAGGAGCTGCCATCGGGCGAAGCAGTTGATAAATACAGCGCCTCTTGATCTGTGTCTTCCCTTTCCATCTTCTCCTCCACCCCTTCCTCTTCTGCATGGTGGGGGACCCACCCTGGATTCTTGGCTGCCTTCTCCCCCTTTCTTCTCCTCTCCATCCGTCCACCCCTCTCCCCACGGCACCTCACCCCTGTCCAGCCTCCACTTCCTGGGGATTGATGTTGCTGACCTTTGACTCTGTCTACGGAAGGACACGATCGAATTTCACGTAATACATTTGCACGCACGTGCACGCCACCCTGAGTCTGTATTTACCAGTTGGCAGGGTAAATCTAGCTTGTGTGTAGGAGAGGAAACGGGCCTCCTGTCTGTCTCTGGCCCTTTCTGTCTAAAGGGAACAGGAGGGAGGGACCGAAAGCATCATCTTGGAACCCCATTATTCAGTGGGCCGTGTTACTCTGCAGATCAGCCACTGACTTAGAGCACGCTGGAAAGGCATCTCGACGGACCGTCATGGTGGCCTCCCCATGACAAAGGCCAGATGAAGGGAAGGACTGGACATCCTCAAAGAAGCCTTTCCTTGAAATCTAGCTGGAAGAGAACCCCAGGGTGGCCCGCCAGACGCAGAGCCCGGGCCCCAGGGGACAGGTGACCGGGCTTCATCTTCACGGAACTGGGATAAAGTCATTCTTTGCCACTTCTCCATTCCCCGCGGACGGCAGGTCTCCCCGCCCTGTTATTAAAATCTGACGCGATGGTGAGACTCACACTCTCATATCCCGCCCCCCCCCAATTCATATGTGGGAACCCCAACGGTCCTACATCCTGCCCTGGGGATTTGGGAAGAGGTTATAAAAACCATACCCCCCAAAAGGAGCCTTGATAATAAGAAAAAAGAATGAGTTTGCCCCTCTCTCTGTCTGTCTCTGTGTCTGTGTCTGTGTTTCTGTCTCTGTCTCTCTGTTATGTGAAATTTGGCCTTGTTTAGCCCTGGTAGCTCACGCCTGTAATCCTAGCTTCTCAGGAGGCTGAGATCTGAGTGGGGATCGTGGTTAAGAGCCGACCCAGGTAGGAATGATGGCGTGATATTCTTAGCCCCAATGAATGACCCAAAAGCCTGGAAGTGGAGCTGTGGCTCAGGTGGTAGAGCGCCAGCCCCGAGCACAGAAGCTCAGGGACCCAAATGCAGCCGTGATCCTCACTGGACACGAGGTGGAGAATGAAATCTACGACTTGTGGGTGGGGAAGGGCGGGAGAGACCAGGAGAGAGTGAAGGAAGGGGTGTGGGGGGGAATGGTCCAAAAAGAGATGGATTCTTATGCTGCCTTATGAAACAGGAATAACCGTCTCTGTATCTCTGTATGTCCCCTTTATCATAACAATGAAAAAAATTAAAAAAATAAGGCTTGGGGACCACACCCAGGCCCTGGATGGAAGCCCCAGGCCCTGCCCCCAAACAGAGAAACAAACAAACCTCTAAATGCATACACATAAATACTAATAAATAAATACGTAGGCACCCATCTGCAGTACTGAAGAATGACACCAGGGGGCGTATCAGGCCCTCGTCAGGCCCGGATTCCAAGGCAGAGAAAACAGGCAACAGACAGACACGTGTATGCGCAGAGTAAAACAAAAAGAAGGCTAGAGAAGGCTCCAGAATCTCCAAGGACACTGAGCAGAGGAAGTTCTTCCTGTGGGAAATTTGATTGCAAAGTCCGCTGATTCTGCCAAGTGCTTCAACCCCCAAATGATGTAAAACATACAACCGAAATAACACAACAGAGAACAGGGAAGTGTTGGAGGGAACAGGTTTGAATCCCCAGGAACTGGTTCAAAGGACAGAAGAAAACACACAGGTCCAGGCTGGGCAGGTGGCTCCGTGGTAGAGCGCTCGCCTGGCATGCACGAAGCCCTGGGTTCGAGTCCTCAGCACCACATCTACAGGAAAAGCCGGAAAGTGGTGCTGTGGCTCAAGTGGTAGAGCGCCAGCCTTGAGCAAAAGAAGCTCAGGGACAGCGCCCAGGCCCTGAGTTCAAGTCTCAAGACTGGAGAAAAAGGAGGAAAAAAAATACCCCAAAAAAGCGTGAAGAAGGGAAAGGAGTCAGAGCCCAAATGCACATGATCTGAGGAGCAGAGGAAAGGAAAAACAGGACCGGGCCCAGAATTTACCAGAAGCGATAGCAGCCCCACATTTGAGGAGAGACATGGACATAAAACTTTGTGACTCTCCAACACTAGGATAAAGAGAAAGCGGCTCACCCCGTGACTGCTCTAAGTCAAAGACAAAAGAACTCTTCTCGGAATTCTTGGAAGATTATTACCCACCCCTTGGCTGGTTTGGTTTTGTTTTTTTTCTGTCGGTCCTGGGGCTTGAACTCAGGGCCTGGGCGCTGATCCCTGAGCTCTTTCACTCCAGGCTGGTGCTCTACCACGTGAGCCACACCTCCACTTCTGCTATCTTGCTGTTTCCAACGGAAACAAGAGTCTCACAGACTTTTTTCGGTCTCACCTGGCTTCAAACCGTGACTCTCAGTATCCAGCCTCCTAAGTAGCTAAAATTAGAGGTACAAGCCGCCAGCGTGAGCCCCTAATCCAGAACTTAAATCCAGGGAGAGAATAATATAGAGCCAGGCACTGGTGGCTCCTGACTGTAATCCCAGCCACTCATTCTGGAGACTGAGCTGAGAGATGGAAGGTTCAAAGCCAGCCCAGGAAGGAAAGTCCACGAGACACCAAATAACCACCAAAAAAGGCTGGGGAGGGGAAAGGCTGTAATTGGTTGCCCTGGTTCAACTGACAGAGCATTAGCCTTGAGCACAAAAGTTCAGGGATAGTGTCTAGGCCCTGAGTTCAAGTACCAGGACTCACAACACACACACACACACACACACACACACACACACACACACACACACCCCATACAAAAGGTAGAAATATGAAGAGAGAAACAAAGAAAGGAAGGAAGGAAAAAAGAAAGGCCGCTGTCCAATAAAAAATATTAGAAGGTCGATATTATGAGAATAGAGACAATTTATCTATTTGTTTGTTTTGGCTTACTTGTTTTTGTGCCGGTCCTGGGCTTGAACTCAGGGCCTGGGTGCTCACAGTCTCTGACCTTTGGTAGTGGGTTCATTGGAGATCAGAGTCTCATGGACTTTCCTGCCCAGGGGCTGGCTTTGAACCTCGATCCTCAGATCTCAGCCTCCTGAGTGGCTGGGATGACAGGCGGGAGCCACCGGTGCCCGGGTGAGCATGGAGATATTTTAATTACGTGATTTCAAAATGTGCACACGTTTCCAATCGTGTGATGGATTTTTAAATGCTTTTGGCAGAAGCTGGTGACTGGCATGCAAACGTGAAGTAAAGGCCGCGTTTCACCTTTAAATGTGTCGAGGTTATTTATTTATTGTGACCAGGGTTTTGGACATCAAGGTCAGGTGACCCTTCCAGGTCACACGGAAGGGTTTGAGTAATTCCGTAAATGTATTTGAATCTCACTTGATGGGTACAACCGGCACGAATTGTGCAACTGAAATAGGGCAGCTGCATCACAAAGCCACAGAGCCAATCAAAGACCAGCCGAGAGGTCGAAAGACAGGGAAAAAACCAAACCAAAACCCAAGGAAGACACGGAAACAAAAGGCTCTCCTCAGAGCAATGAATCATGGGCAAACAATGGCAGGCCACTGAATGCTCTATTACCCATAACTTTAACACGTGATATAAATAGTTTTGTTAGTACAGCTTTGAGGGTTTTTTTAAAATAGATGCAGTAATATTTGAGCTGTCTTTTGGAGATCATAAATTTAAAAAGTAATTTTTTTTTTTTTGCCAGTCGTGGGACTTGAACTCTGGGCCTGGGCACTGTCCCTGAGCTTCTTTTGCTCAAGGCTAGCGCTCTACGACTTGAGCCACAGCGCCACTTCTGGCTTTCTCTGTGTCTGTGGTACTGAGGAATTGAACCCAGGGCTTCATGCGTGCTAGGCGAGCGCTCTACCACTGAGCCACCTGCCCAGCTCTAAACAAGTACCTGAGGGACATCAAAGAGACTAGGGTGAAAGGTTCTTGAGCAAACAAGACTATGTGAAATATAGAATGAGCTCCAGGGGTGAGCATGAAGATAAAAATATGCCAGAGGTCAGGTGCTGGTGGCTCAAGTCTGTTATCCTAGCTGCTCAGCAGGCTGAGATCTGAGGATCACGGTTCAAAGCCAGCCTGAGCAGGAAAGTCCCTGAGACTCTGATCTCCAATGAGCCACCAGAAAACCAGAAGTGCTGTGGCTCAAGTGGTAGAGCACCAGCCTTGAGCAGAAGAGCCCTGGACAGCGCCCAGGCCCTGAGTTCAAGCCCCACCACCTCCACTAACAACAATACTAGAAAAGATGTGGACATGATGAACACCAAGAATGAGTCTGCTTTACAAGTCTCTAGGGCAGGGTGGACAGCTGTAGATTGAAAACTGATGTTGAAGGGGTGGTTTATAAGAAAATGAGGGGTTGGAGGCATGACTCAGTGGGCAGTGCACTAGCCAGTGAGTGAAAGCATCCGGAGTTTGAGTCCTGATCTCAGATGTAAAAATAGAAAAAAGAAGGAAAAGCAGAAAGGAGCAGGAGAAGGAGGAGAAGGAGAAGGAGAGGAAGGAGGAGGAGGAGATCAAGGAGGATGAGGAAGAGAAGGAGGAAGAAGAAGGCAAGAAGGAGGAGGAAGAGGAGGAAGGGAAGAGGAGAAGGAGCAGGAGGAAGAGGGGGAGGAAGAGGAGGGGGAGGGGGAGGGGGAGGGGGAGGGGGAGGGGGAGGAGGAGGAGGAGGAGGAAAGGAGGAGGAGGGAAGGTTAACTTTGAGTTGCTGACATCCAGTCTGAGACCACACAGGTCAGCAGGACGGGAGGGATTTTCAAGAGGGATTTTCCGGGAGGCAGGTTTAAGGGTGACCAGGCGAAGCTTCTCTTCCGTTGCCCTGTGCATCCCCCTTCCTGACTGAGCTCTCGGCTTTGCCTCGGTTTCCCCATTCTGTGGCTTGATGCTCATCTCAGTTCCTCCTTGGATGACCACAGAGCTCTCATGGCCACAAGCTCCCTGGGAAACTGCCCGGCTGCCCGAACCCCTGCCCCCGATCCCATCCCTAGCACCAGATTCCCACATCTTACTAGCATTTCTGGAGGGGCCTGGGCACCCCTATGTTTTTCAATCATTTAGGGGCCCCGGGGCCTCCAGAGGGCAGGCAAAGGCTGAGGGTAGCCCAGGTCAGGCTAAACTTCCACCTCCGCCTGGCACAGCTCCCTCGGCCTGGGAGGTGAACGGCGCTCTTCGCTGAAAGCCATGGCTAGGATGTCTGTGGTCACTTATAATCTAGGTGCATGGGCCGGTAGCCTCTGCCCAGGCTGAGCTGCAAAATGCATGCCATTTACCAGGGCCTTCTGGAATAAAACCATTAGAGCAAGGCCCTGAACTGATGCCCAATTAGAACAGCTCAACAAAGGAGACAGGCGGGCTGGGAAGGTGGCTCAGTGGTAGAGCGCTCGCCTTGCAGGCCTGAGGCCCTGGGTTCGATTCCTCAGCACCACATAAGCAAAAAGAAAAAAGCCGGAAGTGGCGCTGTGGCTCAAGTGGTAGAGAGCTAGCCTTGAGCTGAAGAGCTGAGGGACAGCGCCCAGGTCCAGAGTTCAGGCCCCATGACTGGACCAAAAAAAAAAAAATGACAGGGCCAGCGTTGTCACCAGGTGTTCAAAGTATAAGAAATCCTATATCATATGTATAAATGACATATATAATACATAATCTACACGATCTATATCACACATGTGGTATTTTACATCTATTATATATGATAGATATGATAGCTCATAGCATAGATCATGTAGGATATTTATAGATCCTCACTCAGTGTGGTCTGAATGGAATATATATAATCTATAAATCATCCATATAGACCATCTACAGTGTATTTAGATCATACATAATATATATCATATATACCGTATATACCATTGTGCATAGACCGTATTTTCCACTTGTTTTGTTATTTGCTTTTGCTTTTATTCTCGCTTGCCTTTACTGTCCTTTAAATAGATAATGATATATAAACAAATATATCCATTTCCTTAAATATATTTGTTGGCTTAAATAAATTTATATTTTATACATAAGTACATATTTTGTATTGTATTTACTTAAATATATTTCAATTAAATTGCTTTATAAATGCATTTGAATTAAATTTATTTTGTTCAATACATACATGCTTATTTTTCCTTAAATAAATATAAACAGACTTATTTCTTTAAGTATATTTATTTAAATAAATATACTTGAATTAAATTTATTTCCTTCAATAAGTATATGTGTTTCCTTAAATAAACACATATATCTATGTGTGTCTCCTTACATTTCCCGAATAAGTAAATATAAATGTGTTTCTTTAAATATTTATTCCTTTAAATATAGATACTTAAATTTATTTATAAATATGTTTAAGTTAAATCTTACCTTAAATAAATGAAGACATTTACTTCCTTAAATAAATACGTTTCCTTCCTTATGTGTATTTAGCTAAGGAAAATTATTGACAAATGAAAACACATCACCGAACAAGTGGAAACTACAACCTATGCAATATGACAGTCTAAATATAACACACGAGATTAGAAACAGGAGAAAGGAAGTTAGGAAAACACAGCTGGACTTTCAGTTACAAAGTGTCTGGTGGCTCACGCCTGTCATCCCAGCTACTCAGGAGGTTGAGATCTGAGGATCGTGGTTCAAAGCCAGCCCAGGCAGGAAAGTGCATGAGACTCTTAGCTCCAACAAACCACCAGAAAACCAGGAGTGGCACTGTGGCTCAAAGTGGTAGAGCACTAGCCTGAAGCAAAAATGCTCAGGCCCTGATTTCAAGCCCCACAACTGACCCAACATCCAAACAAACAAAGGAAATACTCCTATCTGACTGATAGAATTTTGGCAGGGACTAAAACCATGAACAGCAACCAAGGACTGGCCAAGAACCTAGCCTACAGTACGTGCTCAATAAATGTTAGCTGCTTGCTTGTGGTTGTTTGTCCTTCTGTTTCCTGGAGGAGGTAGGAGGTAACGTGGAATCCACATGCTCACTGCTTATACCTCATTCTAGCTTTTCTGTAAATATCTCAATGAAATACACCAGCCACTGAAATCTCCACCAACACCGCACAATAAATACCTGCACACAGAAGAAACGCAACCAGCCACATGAACCAATGCTTTACAACACTATTCAAATATTTCATCAGAATCGATTTTACCAGAATGCAAATAGATTTTACCAGAATGCAAATAGATTTCCATTTGATCCTTGATCAAAGTTTCTTTGTAGAACTTTTATTTATTTTTTTTTTTCTGCCCCAGTGGAAAATAAGCTCTATGATTTTCATCCTGCTGGATCAAACTACAAGTTAACTGAGGGGACCACTTAAAATATTGATGAAGAAGAATTGCTGTGATGGATTTCTTGATTCCTTCCAGGCTTTCTAGGGTTTAAAGGCTTTGTCTGGGCCTCGTTATTTTTTTTTATTTTTAGTTCCTGTTTTGGGGGTTTTAGGCCTACATACTGCCCCTGAGCTTTTTACTTTACTTTTCCTTTTTTTTTCTGAACTCAAGGCTGGCGCTCTACCACTTGAGCCACAGCTCCACCTCCAGTTTTCTGGTGGTTCATGGGAGATGAGAGTCTCATGCACTTTCCTGCCTGGGCTGGCCTTGAACCTCGATCCTCAGATCTCAGTACCTCCTGAGTAGCTGGGATGACAGGTGTAAGCAACCAGCATCTAGTTCTGGTTGATTTTTTTTTTCCTAAATAAGTGAATATAAATAACTGTGTTTCCTGAAATATATTCATTCATTTAAATAGATATACTTAAATTTATTTATAAATATGTTTTAATTAAATATTACCTTACATAAATTTAATTACTTAAATAAATAAATATATATATATATAGTTCTTTATGTATATGTATAAGCTGTCCCCATTTATTTATTTTAAAAATAATATTCATTTTACCTTGAATTGATCAATGCGTATGGTTTTTCTTTTCTCTGGAGAGTTCATTTTCATTGTTTTATTTTTATTTTGGTCCATCGTTGAACTGTGGGTGTGTGAATGTGTTCAGTTACTTCCAACCACTTACTTGGTTTAAATGATCACCTATCCAGGGAGGGGAAAAAAAAAAGTATTCTTTGAACACTGCACAATTTAGAAATAAGAACAGCCATAGATCACAATAAATGGAAACAAGTAAATTAAATAAACAGAATTATACCTGTAATCATAATAAATTATAGACGTCAAGAATGTATGCTTCGTATAGGCCTAGATTACAACAGTTACGAAAGCAAGTGTACATATTTGGTTTCTTTATTTACTTTTTTGATAATTTTACAAAGTGCCATAAAATGCCCTATGTATAGCAGATACTTGATCTGAGTAGGAAAATGGTCACTATTTGTGGTTATTCTCTTCTGTGAGATGACTGGAAACACCAAATTAACAAATGCTGGAATACTATTTTTAGGGGCAAATACATTGACAGAGGTTTGTGTACATCTGGTCACAAATGCTTACCCTTCTTGTATGCACATTTCTATGGAAAGACACTTTGTTTAGTGTCTCCTCATGTTTCTTTGTCCTGATAATAGGATTAAGAAGAAGTTATTCAACTGATGCACATTAGAGAGGCAGACAGCATTTGGCTGCTAACTCTGCAACATACAGCACCAAAAAAAAAAAGCTGAAAGAGAGGCTGGGCAGGTGGCTCAGTGGTAGAGCGCTCGCCTTGCATGCATGAGGCCCTGGGTTCGATTCCTCAGTACCACATACACAGAAAAAGCCAGAAGTGGTGCTGTGGCTTAAATGGTAGAGTTCCAGCCTTGAGCAAAAGAAGCTCAAGGACAGCGCCCAGTCCCTGAGTTCAAGCCCCAGGCCAAGGAGGGAAAAATGCGTAAGTGCAAAAACTCAAGAAATGCAATGAAGATCCCATGAGTAGAACCCCCAGGGCGATCTCTGTGTCCTGCGAGGTGATTGGTTGATTAGCGATCGGGACCTTGTACAACCCCGGCCCAGCCTGCGGCACCTCTGACCTTTTCCCCTATTCTCGTGACTCTAGTAAACACGCCAATGACAAGGCATGACTAGACTTCTTGATTTGAGGGTTACAAGTAATTCTTAATGAGCAGGAAATTTCCCATAAGTGAATCAACATGTATGTATTAATTGGTCCATTATTCAACAAAGGTGTTTTGGACTGGCTGTGGAGAGATGAGAAATCTTATTCATTTTTACCTCTCTTATTATTATTGTTTATCTCATTAACCTTAGTTAATGAATAGTGCATAAATAAATGAAAACATCAGAGGCTATACTCTTGTGTGTGTGTGTGTGTGTAAATGTATGTATGACACCCAAACCCCTTCTATTCGCTACTCAGGAGGCTGAGATCTGAGGATCACAGTTCAAAGTCAGCCTTGGGCAGGAAAACCCCTGAGACTCTTTCTCTCCAATTAATTATCAGAAAAAAGCTGGTAATGGTGCTGTGGCTCAAGTGGTAGAGCGCTAGCCTTGAGCAGAAAGAGGCTCAGGGACAGTGCCCAGGCCCTGGGTTCAAGCCCTAAGAACAGCACACACACACACACACACACACACACACACACACATCCCTTACATAGGTACTTCTAAAAATGAGCTACATATATCCCATTGAACCTGGGTTTCATTTGTAATAGTATTGGTGAAATCTGTGTTCAGGAGTAGAGTGAATAACCAGCTTGGGAGATTTGAGAGTTTGGTTTGCTCTAGGTTGCAAACAACCCTTTGACAAATTCCATGACATCTGTCCATGGCTACAGGTGAAAGCGTTAGGAAACTTCATCTTAATATTTACAGATGTGTCTGATTTACCCAGTGGCTCATCCTCCAGAGTTTTGCTTTTTTGGTTGGTTGGTTTGACCAAGCAAATATTCCTGAAGGCATGAAAGGAAATTGTCTGGTGAATCCTGGCCTTGTTCAGATTTCAGCGGGTTCATTGAGCTCATCCGAGAGGTCTGGAAAGAGCAACTCCACCCGTGCAAAACAAAATCCACGCTTCCCAGTGGGACCTCTTCACACTGCTTGCTTTGGTTTGGTTTTGTTTTTAGTTTTCTCTCCCAATCCATCCACCAAATACCTACAATGCCATTCTCAAGAAGGAAGCTGGCCACGCTCTAGAAGTTTCTCTCACAAGTCCATCCCAACTATCCCCGCCTGTCTTGGTGACCATATCTCCTGCATGGCTCCCAATCACCTCCGCCCACCACCAGCTCTTCTTCCATAGCTGCTTCCACATCTCGCTAAGGCCTGGACTTGGCCCGGTATTTCCCTCCTTTTTGAAGACAGAGATGACAAAGATACAACACCTCTCTCCTAGATCCTGGGAGAACATATTCTGCAAACAATAAAAATAGCTGGAAAGGTGGGAGCGTTTCCATCAAGTGTTAAACTGCAACTACTGATGCCAAAGTACAAATGACAACATCTCACTAAGCAGGCCGCCATGCTTCTATGGGGATAGGCCTAGACCTTTCTACCCTGTCTTTTCTAAAGCAGGATTTGGAGATGGATAAATGTCATCTTTTCTCTGAATATATGCTCTGTGGTTTTGAAATGAGGTGGATATTTGGGACACTATTGGGTAAGACAGAATCAAAGGGGTTCAGATGCAGACTAGCAACTCTTTCTTCAAGATGGCGGCTGGTCTTTCCTGTTGGTTTGGGATGGGGAGGGGAGAAGGCATAGTAGAGTCTTCCCAGCCTCAGTTTACCTGTCAGGAAAGCAGTGTCAGCCAGATGACCTGTCACACACGTGCAACTTTCAGAAATGAGGAGAAGAAAAGAAAAGAAGATTGACTTCTTAAACCCCTACTTACAACCCACATCTCAGTTGGATGATAACAAAAAGAATAAGTCTCCTCAGCTATCTGATAAAAGACAAGTCATTTTCCTTGAACTGGAGAAGAAAAAATTCACAACAGAGCCCTCCGCTGGGCTGAGCAATCTGGGCATTCTTTTCTTAATTAATTGGAGAGGAGAAAGGATCTAGGGGGGGGAAAATCTCTTGGTTTTTCCCTCACGGGAAGGGATTGAGTTTATTTCTTTGTTGCATTTTCCTCACACAGGAGGTGAAATAAATCAGGAAACATGGAGATGCTCAGGTAACTCAGATACGTTATATTTCTCCATGTGCATGCCATCAAATGCCCCATTCTTCATGGTCCAGTTAGGATACAACTCAAAGAAACAGAGTTGGTGAAAAATAATTGCACTAGACACAGCTGACGAATGAGAGAATCATTCTACCTGACTTTGAAGCCTTCCTTGTCTAGAAGTTAAAGGGAATGAATTTAAGATTTTATCCTTAAATGACTACTCCATGACTTTCTTCTTTTCTCCTCCTCCTCCTCCTCCTCCTCCTGTTCTCCTTCCTTCCTTCCTTCCTTCCTCTCTCTCTCTCTCTCTCTCTCTCTCCCTCTCTCTCTTTCTTGGTCCTAGGAATTGAACCCCTACCTCCCAGCCCAACTTTTTCTTCCCATTTAGGGCTATATAAGCTGGAGGCCGAAGGCACAAAATTTGTTCTATACACCCAGCACCCCCCAAAATGCATTTTCATTGTAATTTCTTTGAAACACCTTACACAGAAGAATGAAGAAAATCGGGACGAGTTCTTACCTGGTCTCAGAATCCTTCTATGACTGTAACACATTCACCATTTGTTTGTTAAACAAAATCCCTCTTTAAATAGCTTGGTGGTGTTGTTTGTTTTTTTCTTTTTCCTATCAGTCTAATGATGATTAACTATCTTTTCAGGTCATTGTCCTAGTTAAATAGAGCAAAAGTGTCTAGCTAGTCTACAGAGATTTCCTAGACCCATATTTTCAAGACTATATTCACAATTTCTCAGAACTTGACATACTGTTTTGTGTCCTTGTGAGAAGAATAAACTTCATTTCTAGGAATGACTTACACTTGGAAGTGGTTGAAACAGCCTTTTTTTTTCTTCCTTAGAAATAGAAGTCAAATATATCGTCCAAGGTATTTTAGTCTTCTAGATAGAAAATAACTCAGGGGAAAAAAATTTTTTTAATGCTGGGGCTGGGAAGGTGGCTCAGTGGTAGAGCGCTTGCCTTGCATGCATGAGGCCCCGGGTTCGATTCCTCAGCACCACATAAGCAGACAAAAAGATGGAAGTGGTGCTGTGGCTCAAGTGGTAGAGCGCTAGCCTTGAGCTGAAGAGCTGAGGGACAGCACCCAGGCCCAGAGTTCAAACCCATGACCAACAAAGAAAAAGAGAAAGAAATGCATCTATAGGTTTCATTCACATTGAAAAGATGTAAAACGCCTTCACTGGGCTTAGTACCTGGGTAGAATTGTGCTGTGAGAAGAACAGGGAATAAATGAGGTGCCAGTATTCACGCCTGTAATCCCAGCTATTCAGGAGGGTGAGATCTGAGGGTTGCAGTTCAAAGCCCGTCCAGACCAGAAAAGCCTATGAGACTCTTATCTCCAATAAACTACTCTGATAAGCTAGAAGTGGCGCTGTGGCTCACATGGTAGAACGCAAGCCTTAAACACAAAGAGGCTCAGGGACAGTGCGTAGGTCCTGAGTTCAAGAGCCAGGACTGGCACAAAAAAAGGAAAACAAAAATAGTAGGGAATAGATAACTCAAAATAGCTCAGTACCCATTAATTACACTAAGACGCAATTACAGCAAGGCAAATGAAACACGACCATGAATATAGATTCCTTTACAACAAACCGGAAGCAAGAAAGGCTTCATTATTCCCATCAAATAGAAGTACAATTGGTGGTAGAAAAAGGTGGGTCTCCAATCATCATACCTTTCTATGGGCAGGAGGAAATAAGGGGAATAAGGATAAAGTCTAATTAATGTCTTCAGTATCTCAAATGTTCATCACTGCCTGCATATAAATAAAATATAGACCCTTGTCCTGTAGCTCTGTGTGTGTGTGTGTGTGTGTGTGTGTGTGTGAACTATTCCTTGTGACCAGTCTTGCTTGACAATTACTGGCACCGACATAACATTAGGTGCTTAATCTCTATTTCACCATTATTTAATAAGGCATTTCTATTTCTTACTAGATTTATTTATTTAAGCCAGTCCTGAGGCTTGAACTCAGGGCCTGGGCACTGTCCCTAAGCTTCTTTTGTTCAAGGCTAGCTGTTTACCACTTGGGCCACAGTGCCACTTTTGGATTTTTCTGTGTATGTGGTACTGAGGAATCGAACCCAGGGCTTCACACATGATTAGGGAGCGCTCTACCACTGAGCCACCTTCCCAGCCCTTCTTACTAGTAATTAATGAATCTGAAGAGGAGGCCAGACAGGATAGAGGAGAAGAAGAAGTAGGCAAAGTAGACCAAAAGCCAGGAAAATTGTCCCTTGATACTCTTTCTCCTAAACCCAAATCTCCTTCAGGGTCCTTTATTTAAAAAAAAAAAAAAATCAAAATAATGATCCAAGTCTATACCCTGGAAACTTTAGTAGAATTAAGATAGACTTTAAAATAATAATAATAATAAAGCTGGGCACTAGTGGCTCATGCCTGTCATCCTAGTTACTTAGTAGGCTGAGATCTGAGGATTACAGTTCAAAGCCAGCCCAGGCAGAAAAGTCTATGAGACTCTGATCTCCAATGGATCACAGAGAAAAACAGGAAGTGACACCATGGGTCAAGTGGTAGAGCACTAGCCTTGGGCAAGCTAGGGAACTTGGACAAAGAGGGGTGGGCTGGGAAGGTGGCTCAGTGGTAGAGTGCTTACCCAACATACATGAAGCTCTGGGTTCGATTCCTCAGTACCACATACACAGAAAAAGCCAGAAGTGGTGCTAGAGCCCTAGCCTTGAGCAAAAGCAGCTCATGGACATCGCCCAGGCCCTGAGTTCAAATCCCAGGACTGGTGACACTAAAAAAATCAATATAAACATAGAAAGAAGCTCCATCTATATAACAATCTATTATATAGTAATATGGTATATCATTAATACTATAATAAACTATTACAACACTAGTCTAGTAAGTCTCAAGATCCACCATAACAACTGTACAGAACATGGTGTGCTACGAACAACCCCTCTACCAACAACGTGATTTGCACGGTCTCTTGCTCAGGGTCTGATCGTCACACGTGTGTCCAAATCAAGGCATCTCAGCGTGTGCTGGACAATATCTATTCAAAGAAGGCAGAGAGAGAGAGAGCAACCTGGAGGAAGGGAGAGAGGCTTTCTGATCTCTTAAGTGGTCAGCAGCTGCATCCCAGCATGCATTTCAAGACCAGAGCGAATGCCTTCAGCTACGTCTTCCCAGCCCTCTGAGGTAAGGGTGGGATGTGTAGCTCAGGGTTAGAGACACAGCCCCTGGACGCTTAAGATCGATTTTTCTGCTTACAGCCCTGGATCAATAGCGTTGCAACATTTTTGCCTCTCCAGTAGGATTTGCTTCAGAGATTATCAGCGTGGCTCTGACGAAATGCGTGTGATCTTTGAAGTCTGCGGACCTGAGATGCCCATTCCTCTGCTATTTGCTAATAGAAGAAACCCGATCAACTCAAAGCCTTTTTTTTTTGGTGTGGGCACAGAGCCTTGTTTTCTCTCCTGTCTAACGTACCCAATGCCTCGCCCATTCCATCTTTAATACCTAATTTGATTCACGTTTAGATTCATGAGTTATTAACTTAAAGCCAGTTCATTCTATTAAATGAGTAGAAACAATATATCCAGTAGAGTTATTATTGTTAGTAGTAGTAGTAGTAATAGCACTCATGTTTTTTGTGCCAGGATTGGGACTTGAACTCAGGGCCTGGCTGCTGTCCTTTAGTTTTATTTATTTATTTATTTAGCTGAAGGCTGACAATTAACCACTGGAGCCACAGCTCCATTTCTAGCTTTTTGGTGGTTCATTGGCAATAAGAGTCCCATGGACTTTCCTGCCCAGGGTTGGCTTTACACCATGATCCTCAGATCCCAGCCTCCTGAATAGTAGCAAGGATTATAGGTGTGAGCCGGTGACTAGCCCTAAATGTATCATTTGGAAGCAGTTCTAGACAGTTGATGAATACTGGGAAGTGGCTAGAGGATACAGGAGAATAAATGCTTTCCATTTCTCAAGAAGATGCGGAGCTTCCAATCGTTGTGTATTGAAATTTTGAGGTACTGCTATTCAATATGACTCTCTATGATGATATGTATACATGTATATATGTATATGCATATATGTATATACAATTATGCATATACATATATACACACACATATATACGTATGTATATACATATATACTATATACATATATACATATATGTATATATACACATATATAAACACATATGTGTATATGTATATATATGCATGTGTATATATAGCCATATGTATGCACGTAATATATATATATATATCCTGAAACCCCTCTCTCAAATACAGCAACAGTCTGTCAGCACCAGTGAACACTTAATATGTGTCTGAGGAGGTGAACTTTTACCTTTGTCTCACAGGGTGAGTTTAGAGATCAGTAGCCACATGGAGCTAAAGGCCGCCATTTTGGATCTCAAAACTTCAGTATACTCAGTCTTCTTTATGGTGGCGGTGGAAACTTTTTCCTGAGGGGCACCCGATCTATTTTCAGTCATTCAAAAGGTGCCTACTTTTCAAACTGATTCCAGCTCCTGAAATCATAAAGCACAAGGCTGTTAGAGAAAAAAGGATGACAGCGCTGTTGTATCACGATTTCCATCTTTGATCTCTTCTTGTTGATAGCTCCGCTGGTTATCCTCAAAGTCAATGGCCAAGCCAAAGGTCAGAAGCGTTAAAACCATCCAATGTAAGGTAATTATAACAGGCTCTTTCACATTCTCATTAATACTATAGTGAACACCTCCTATGGAACTAGCTGGATATTTCTCCAATTATTTCCATAGCACACGTGCATGGAACCAAAATGACTTATGCGAAAACAAAAACCAGCAACCACCACCACAACAAAAATCTCACCTTGTTAGGTTCCAGTTGCTCACATCTGTAATCCTAGCGACTCGGGAGGCTGAGACCGGAGGCTCATGATTTAAAGCCAGCCCAGGCAGACAAACCTGTGAAACTTTTTAAAAAATATATTTTTATTGTAAAAATACTGTACAGAGGGGTTACAGTTACATGAGTAAGGTAATGAGTACATTTCCTATCAAGCATTGTTAACCTCCTCCTTTGTTTTTCCACCTGTGAGACTTTTTAATCAACCAGGAAAAAGAAAAGCCAGAAGTGGAGCTGTGGCTCATGTGGTAGAGCACTCACTTTGAATGAAAGAGCTCAGGGACAGTGTCCAGGCCCTGAGTTCAAGCCCTCATATCAGTACAAAGAAACAAAAACTAGTGTCTTCAAATGCAGTCAATCAATTACACCATGATTTGTGTCCAATTTTCCTTCTGTATGACTATAGACTGTGTTCATGTGAAGTCATAGAAGCTTCTAATAGAATTCTCTAAGATATTTCATATAATGTGGATTTTCTTCCCTTTTACTGTTTTCGGTTCTTTTACATTGCAATCTAGAGTAGTAACATTTTCATAGTCAAATGGGAAAAATATGTACCATCCTGAGTAGCATCAATGTAGCATTGGGTTTCTGTTATAAAATCCTAAACCAGATGCAGGTGGCTTATGCTTGCATCCCAGCTACTCGGGAGGCTGAGATCTGAGGATCACAGTTTGAAGCCAGTCCAGGCAGGAAAGTCCATGGGAGTCTTATCTCTAATGAAGCACCAGAAAACCAGAAGTGGAGCTGTGGCTCAAGAAGTGGTAGAGCACTAGCCTTGAGCAAATGAGTTCAAGGACAGCTCCCAGACCCTGAGTTCAAGCCCTATAACTGACCAGAAAAAAAAGGAGAAATTCTACTTAGCCTTCCAGTTACAAATATATTCTCCATACTATTGACCACCAAAGAAATACTTTCCCACTGTTCTAGAAAACTCCCAAGTCATTTACTCCTAACTGACCAGCTATAATCTCTCCACTTATCTTTGGAGAATAAGAATCGTTATGTCCTCCACACTACTAATTAATTCTCTTTTTCAACTCTGATAGTGATCATGCATCCTTTGTCATGTTACATTTTCCCCCACTCAGCTCCTCTCTCGGGAAAGTTCTATGGATTTCTCTAGGCCTTTGGATGTCTTCATGTCTACCTGGTGGTTCACACCTGTAATCCTAGCTATCAAGGAGGCTGAGATCTGAGAATCAAGGTTCACAGCCAGCTTTGGGCAGGAAAGTTCCCGACACTCTGATCTCCAACGGACCACCAAAAAAAAAAGCCTGAAGTGGAGCTGTGGCTCAAAGGGGTAGAGCACTAGCTTTGAGCATTGAAAAGCTCAAAGACAGCACCCAGGCCCTGAGTTCAAACCCCAGGACTGGCCCAAACACAAACACAACCAACAGAAAGCAAACAAACCCCAGCATCCCGCCTAGTTGAATGGCCAGATGACAGACAGTGGCTACTCTAGAAAGTCAGGTGGGAGAATTCCTTCTGGAACAGCTGTGTCAGAAACAGGTCTAGGAAGGTTCAAGTAGAAATCACCTGGAGGGTTCTGAAGATGGCGAGATTCTCTAGCCAGCAGAGACGAATGCCAGGAGCCAGCCACCTGGGTGCGTCTGCTGAGACGTAGAGTTCTGGGGCAAACACTAAGCACAAGCCCAAAGCTTTCTCATTCTGGAAGAATCTGGACTCAGTTCCTCTGGAGGACAATGTTTGTGCAGCTACTAATCCCCACTTAAAGAGCTTACGGCCCTGTGCTGTTTAACCCACGCCTGGCCCGGCCCAGGGCTGCGCCGCCTCACAGCAGCGCGGTGTGCGGAGAGGCCGGCCATGGTGTCCAGTGGGAGTCCCCGCCGGCCATGGTGTCCAGGAGAGGCCGGCCATGGTGTCCAGGAGAGGCCGGCCATGGTGTCCAGGAGAGGCCGGCCATGGTGTCCAGGAGAGGCCGGCCATGGTGTCCAGTGGGAGTCCCCGCCGGCCATGGTGTCCAGGAGAGGCCGGCCATGGTGTCCAGGAGAGGCCGGCCATGGTGTCCAGGAGAGGCCGGCCATGCTGTCCAGGAGAGGCCGGGCATGCTGTGCAGAGGGAGTCCCCGCCGGCCATGGTGTCCAGGAGAGGCCGGCCATGGTGTCCAGGAGAGGCCGGCCATGGTGTCCAGGAGAGGCCGGCCATGGTGTCCAGGAGAGGCCGGCCATGGTGTCCAGGAGAGGCCGGCCATGGTGTCCAGTGGGAGTCCCCGCCGGCCATGGTGTCCAGGAGAGGCCGGCCATGGTGTCCAGGAGAGGCCGGCCATGGTGTCCAGGAGAGGCCGGCCATGCTGTCCAGGAGAGGCCGGGCATGGTGTGCAGAGGGAGTCCCCGCCGGCCATGGTGTCCAGGAGAGGCCGGCCATGGTGTCCAGGAGAGGCCGGCCATGGTGTCCAGGAGAGGCCGGCCATGGTGTCCAGTGGGAGTCCCCGCCGGCCATGGTGTCCAGGAGAGGCCGGCCATGGTGTCCAGGAGAGGCCGGCCATGGTGTCCAGGAGAGGCCGGCCATGGTGTCCAGGAGAGGCCGGCCATGGTGTCCAGTGGGAGTCCCCGCCGGCCATGGTGTCCAGGAGAGGCCGGCCATGGTGTCCAGGAGAGGCCGGCCATGGTGTCCAGGAGAGGCCGGCCATGCTGTCCAGGAGAGGCCGGGCATGGTGTGCAGAGGGAGTCCCCGCCGGCCATGGTGTCCAGGAGAGGCCGGCCATGGTGTCCAGGAGAGGCCGGCCATGGTGTCCAGGAGAGGCCGGCCATGGTGTCCAGTGGGAGTCCCCGCCGGCCATGGTGTCCAGGAGAGGCCGGCCATGGTGTCCAGGAGAGGCCGGCCATGGTGTCCAGGAGAGGCCGGCCATGGTGTCCAGGAGAGGCCGGCCATGGTGTCCAGTGGGAGTCCCCGCCGGCCATGGTGTCCAGGAGAGGCCGGCCATGGTGTCCAGGAGAGGCCGGCCATGGTGTCCAGGAGAGGCCGGCCATGCTGTCCAGGAGAGGCCGGGCATGGTGTGCAGAGGGAGTCCCCGCCGGCCATGGTGTCCAGGAGAGGCCGGCCATGGTGTCCAGGAGAGGCCGGCCATGGTGTCCAGGAGAGGCCGGCCATGGTGTCCAGTGGGAGTCCCCGCCGGCCATGGTGTCCAGGAGAGGCCGGCCATGGTGTCCAGGAGAGGCCGGCCATGGTGTCCAGGAGAGGCCGGCCATGGTGTCCAGGAGAGGCCGGCCATGGTGTCCAGTGGGAGTCCCCGCCGGCCATGGTGTCCAGGAGAGGCCGGCCATGGTGTCCAGGAGAGGCCGGCCATGGTGTCCAGGAGAGGCCGGCCATGCTGTCCAGGAGAGGCCGGGCATGCTGTGCAGAGGGAGTCCCCGCCGGCCATGCTGTGCAGAGGGAGTCCCCGCCGGCCATGCTGTGCAGAGGGAGTCCCCGCCGGCCATGCTGTGCAGAGGGAGTCCCCGCCGGCCATGGTGTGCAGAGGGCGTCCCCGCCGGCCATGGTGTGCAGAGGGCGTCCCCGCCGGCCATGGTGTGCAGAGGGCGTCCCCGCCGGCAGGGCCGCGCCTCCCATGCTGCAGCTGGCCCTGCAGGCCGCGCGGAGGCGCTGGAGGCAGAGGTGAGGCGTGGAAAGCACGCAGGGGAGGGGCTGCCGGACAGACAGACGCTGCGCCTTCCCACAATGCCCCGGGCTCCCATTCAAGTGCTTATTTCTTCCCACAATGCCCCGGGCTCCCATTCAAGTGCTTATTTCTTCCCACAATGCCCCGGGCTCCCATTCAAGTGCTGCTGCTTCCCATAATCCCCTGGGTTCCCGCTCAAAGTGTTTCTTCCCATAATGCCCTGGGCTCCTGCTCAAGGGCTTCTTCCCACAATGCCCTGTGTTCGTGCTCAACCAATGAAAGTTGCTCGAGCCACGCCCGCGCCAGCCCTCGTCCAATCAGCGCTCGGCCGCGGGTGACGTCACCACGGCCTCGAGCTGCGGCCGATGGGCTCAGCCGGCGTCGCGCGGGGCGGGGCCGCGCCATTCCCCGCGCTGTGCGCGCTCCTCCTGCTCCCAGGACCGTCCCGCCTCTCAGCCTCTCGTCGTTGCTGCTGGTTTTGCTTCTGCCTTGGCTTTGTGCGGGTCCTGGCCTTGAACTCGGGGCCTGGGCGCTGTCCCTCAGCTCTTCAGCTCAAGGCTGGCGCTCCACCACCTGAGCCACGGCGCCACGTCCGGTTTTCTGGTGGTTCCTGGGAGATCAGAGTCTCACGGACTTTCCTGCCCGGGCTGGCCTTGAACCCTGATCCTCAGATCTCAGCCTCCTGGGTGGCTGGGGTGACAGGCGGGAGCCACCGGCTCATGCAGAGATTTTCACATCTGGATAGAACCTACGCGTGAGTCGTGGCTGCACAGGCCTGGGTGGGCCTCAGTTCTATTTACCTCCTTTATCCCAGAGCTTGCAAGCGCATACCTTTCTTCCCAGGTCTTGAAACAAACAACAACCAGAGCAGCCGGGAGGGTAAGAATATTTCCCATACTGCTTGCATAGCACAGATTGCAACTGCTAACTCCTAAACGCAAAGCGTGGACTCTTCTCGACACACCCGGCATGGCTGCTCCCAAGTGCAAAGTATCAACTCTTCACGGCAGAACTGGCCCTGCAGCTCTGGGAGGGAGGCATCAATTATAACTCCTAACTACGAAGTCACCCAAGCGGCCAGGTACACGCAGGCAGCCTTCACCTGGGAGGGCGAAAGGGAAAAAGTTGCTGATTGAGTTTATAAACTTCTGACCCTAACAACATTGTCCAATCTACCAAAGGGAGGGAGGAGTTAGTTTTCCTGAACTGGAGAAGGAAAATCACGAGTCCTCAGCTTGGACTAGACATGAAAATAACCACCTTGGTTTCTCACTGAGTTTTAAAAAAAAAAAAAATCTCTTGCTTTTCCATCCTGATGGAATCAGGAAAATGAAGATGGCTTAAACGATCAAATTTATAATCGTGCTAACAATTATTATAAAATGTATCATTTAATAGATTAAATTATCTAATTGTAAAGTATAATAATTATAAATACATTTATACTCTTAATATATTGGATTTAATACTGTTCGATAATTTTAATATTTAATATTAATAATTTGATCATGTTTAATGGCTTGATTAATACACTTAATTATAATGTCACTTATTATAAATTACAGATATGTTATAAATTAACAAATTAAATAAATAAAAAGCTAGATGACTTAGATAAATTAATTTTATTTCTTCATGTGTACCCACAGACTCCACATTATCTTCCAGCTTCAAGGAAATCAAAGAAATAGCAGGTGTCATGCAATGATTCTAAGAAGTTGGTGAAAATAATTGTGTGGGGCATAAATTAAGAAGGTAACTAGAAATCTATCCTTCCAGATCTAAGACCCACTTATCTGAAAAGTGACAGTCGCGCTTTGTCTTTATAACTATGATGTTTCAACATTTCAAACTCTCTAAATTGGAGTCGTGCAATCCCCCGAAAGTGAGTTCATGTTTATCTAGAACAGGGACAATAAATGTATCAAAGACAGGATACATTAAAAAAAAGTGACATCATGATCCCCAGAACATTGCCAGAAAGATTCTCCATGGAATAATAGTAGAAAGTAGACAACCTGAGCGGTTGTTATGGGAACTTCAAATTCTTCAGGAAGTGTCCTGTAAATAACTGACTGACTTTTTGTTGTATTGTTCAGGAATTTTCAGCGCATGGCAAATGGAAGGAAATTATCTTCTGCAAGTTTATTTTGCATTCCCACTTTAAAAGTTACCCGAACCATTCCTCTGCATGTTTTTAGCTCAGTTTGTGTGGACATTGTTAATATTTTATGAATAAGCTAAATTTATTCATGCTAATAAATAAATAAATAACCCAGGAAAATAAATAACCCAGACAAACATCCCATCACCAAAAATCCTCCATACCCAGTATAAGATGCCCAAAACATGGCTAATTCAGGGGGGGAAAATGGCCGATCAGAGTAGAGCTTTTGTTTGTAATATTTGTGTGTTGTGAATCTTGTGTCCTCAGATCCTAGGGGCAGATGAAGGCTTGTGGGTGCCAAGTGCTTTGTGAGTGGAAATACACACGTTTTTGGCCGGGTGCTGGTGGTTCACACCTGTCATGGTAGCTATTCAGGAGGCTGAGATCTGAGGATTGCAGTTCGAGGCCAGCCCAGGCAGGGAATCTATAAGACTCTTATCTCCAATGAACCGCAAGAAAACCAGAAGTGGCGCTGTGGCTCAAGTGGCAGAGCACCAGCCTTGAGTGAATGAGCTCAGGAACAGTGCCCAGGCCCTGAGTTCAAGTCCCAGGACTGACCAAAAAAACCCAACAACAACAAAGACACAAGAGTAAAGTCCCAAGGAATAGCACATTTGAGAGTCTCACAAATTCGACTCGACACTGATGAAGCTCTTCCTCAGCTTCTCAACCAGCTGAGGACATAGCTTTTCCTCTACTCTCCTGACTTTTTGTTGTTGTTTTGTTGGCAAAGGAAAGATCTCAACCCAAAGAAAAGCTGTGATTTCCTCTGAGTAGAGAGAGGAGCATTCAGTGCATTAAGTTACAAGTTCAAATATCTTTAACTCTCAGCGACAACTCAGCTGATCAAATGCTTGTAACAGCATTCTGTTTTGTATTGTTTTTTTTTAAGGAAAAAGCAAATGGATTTTGTTGGATTCTTTTTAGACAAAGGTTGGTAACAGAACCCAAGAAAGATGTTCCTCCCTTTCTTGTTGGTATTCGGGTTTATAGAATGAGCTTCACATGAAGAATGGAGACGTGATATTAAGCAGAGTAAGCCAGATCTGAAGAAACATAAGGTTGCATGGTTTTCCCTCATTTGTGAGACCAGCAATGGGCCTATAAATCTACAGGTAAACACCCTGAATGCTAAAAGGAAAAAAAAAATACACCAGGACATGATCAATGAAACAGGGTTGTAGACATTCACACAGTGAGACCAAAGGAGGATCTTCTTAGGAGAGGATCACAACGGCTCAATGCTTAAAATCGTATTTATTGAAATGAACTCCAGGAAATGGAAACTAAAGGGTTTTTTTCCCCTTTGTTTTCTTTTCTTTTTGTCTGTGTGTTGGTTTCTCGGTCTCTGGGAGAGTGAGGGGGGCACAGAAATGGGGGGACAGAGGAGGAACCAAGGCAGCCATGGTCCTCACTGGACACCATGTGGAGAATGAACTCTACCACTCGTGGGTGAGGACGGGAAGGAAAAACTGGGGGAGGGGGAGAGAGAAGGAAGGGAGGACATAGTCCAAAAAGAAATGCACTCATGACCTGACTGATGTCACCTTCTGTCCATTGCTTTCATTATAACAATGAAGACATTTAGAACAAAGAATGGATGAACTGTTTTTAACTTTTTAAAAATAGTCACTAAGACAACTACGAAAAGGAACTATAGCACCCGACATAGTTGAATATCTGGACCACCAATTATTTGGTGGCTAGATTAAAACTGGAGCCTGGATCCATTTTTGGGGGGTGGGGACAGCTTGAACTCAGATTCTGGGTGCTCTTCTTGGGCTTTTGTGCTCTACCACTTGAGCCACAGCTCCACTTGCAGCTTTTTGCTGGTCCATTGGAGATAAGAGTCTCAGAGACATTTCTCTCTCAGGCTGGCTTCGAACCATGATCCTCATCTCTCAGCTTCCTGAGTAGCTAAGTTGACAGGTGTGAGCCATGGATACTCAGCTCTCTTGTTTTTGTTTTGTTTTGTGTTTTTTGGGGGGAGTCTATTTTCATGTCTAATAACTTAATGGGAATGCTACAAAACAGAAAGGCTGAAATTTAGAGAATCTGCTTTCAGGCTCAGAACTTAAATTTCCTCGGTACAGAGAAGAGCCTGGCTTGGGGGATCCCAAGGGGAGGAGAGAAATTAGCTGGTAGATGGAAGGACATAGTAAATTATCAAGGTGGATTAGGGGGTCTGGAGCCCCAGGGGCATCTGGGAAATTCCTGGGGACATAGGGGTGTCTCACTCAAGGCACAGCCTCAGTAAACCCAGGTCCTGGTTTACAAGATGTTTCCTAGAGAGGCTAAAGTGGCAGATGGGGAGTCTCCAAATACAGACAAAGCACTCAGCTCTGCCCCCCAGCAATCCAAGCCTAGCATTAAAACATTAAAGACAGCAAGGCACCCATGGCTCATGCCTGTAATCCCAGCTACTCAGACAACTGAGATCTGAAAATAGTAGTTCAAAGCCAACTTGGGGCAGGAACGTCCATTGAACCAGTAGCAAAAAGCCAGAAGTGGAGCTGTGGCTCACGTGGTAGAGCGCCAGCCTTGAGCTGAAGAGCTGAGGGACAGCGCCCAGGCCCAGAGTTCAAGCCCCACCACGACAAAAACATAAAATAAAAGCGTTCAACACTAAAGACTCATCACAAGCAAAACTGACAGTAAGCTGTCTGTTTTGTTCAAAATGGTCAGAATTCTGGCAGGCTTTCTTTTTAATATGTGCATTGATGAGTAAGAACAAATACATTTGCAATTCTCCCTGAACCCGGGTCTGCCCTGGAATTTGAGATCTCAGACTATGTTGCATTTTCCTTATGAAATAAGAGTCGGTTCTAATCATGTTTGCCTCGGGGATTTATAGGAAACCAAAACGGATGTAATCCAAGCCTGACCTGGTCTAAGACTCTCTATCCGCCTAAGAGTGAGTTGCAATGAAGCCGGGCAGAATGTTAGAAAATGAAGGTTCTTCTTACCAAAAGCAAGGCTAGAGGTGTGGCTCAGCTGTGGCCTGCCCTAGCGAGCAAGTCAATTAATGTAAGGTCGTGAGTTCAAACCCCATCCCTGAGAGCACACACGCATGCGCTCTCGCCCCCTGCCCCCATCCTTCAGATATCACGCTGCCAAACGTCTTCCCCAAACCAAAAATCCCTGTATAAAGGGAATCACAGAATTAAAAACAATGAAGGTCTTAAAGGATCTCAGGTGCAGGGAGTAACCGCGGTAGAAAATAGAATTAATTTTCAATAATGCCTTCAGAAGGTCTTTCTACGGAGAGGTGCTCATGTTGAGCATTTTGGGGAGGAAAAGATTGGATTTCCAAATGTAGCATTTATTTAAGCATTTTTAGATCTATATTATATATAACATTTGTACAATATATATGACATTTGTAGACCATATACAAAACATATACTATGTAGTATATATTCATAATCTATGTATTGTGTTATGTATTATATATAATCTATGTATTATATATATGTGTTATATGTTATGTTTATAAAATGGTATATATCATGTATATACTATTTTATATAATTACTATTTTATATAATATACTATTATATATAATTATATGTAATTAATCATCTATTATATGCAATTATATATAATTAACAATATATAATATATCATATAATTATACATGCTACATTATATATTACATATTATATGATATATAATATACAATATTATATTATATAGTATACATAATAAATACTATAATAAATACTATAATAATATAACATGTAATATTATATACTATGCTATATTATATATTATATACTATAAAATTAAATATTGTATATAATTGTATATGGTATATATTATATAATATTACATATAATATAATATAGCATAAATAATATAACAAATAATAATGTATAATATATTATATACTACAATATTAAATATTGTATATAATTATATTGCATATGCCATATATATTATATAATGTTGGATGTTATATATGATTATATCCAGTATGTTATAATATATATGGTTATATATTATGTATTCTTAAAATATATATTAGGTTACATTAAATATTATATAGTATATAATCATAACAATATAATATATAACATATCTAATATGTATTATATGTTATATGTGTATAGTAGATATTATATATGTATGCTATACACATATATAACACATATTTTATACGTACATGATCACAGATACTATAGACGTGTTTTTTCTAATGAAGAAGACGCTGTGCAGCTTTGAATTTTGATCCAGTTGTCTGTGGCTCTCCAGGGTGAGATGCTTTATTTATTCCATTATTGAGCTGTACTGTATCCCAGGTGCTTTACCACAGGTCTAGACGGCCCTCCACTCCCTCTGGTGGAGCTTGCAGGAATTACACCAACTGGCAGGAAGAGATCTGTGCATAGCAAGAGTGACCTCTGCTATTAGGAAAAATAAATGTAAGCCGGCCCCGGTGGCTCCCGCCTGCCATCCCAGCTACTCAGGAGGTGGAGCACCAGCCTGGAGTGAAAGAGCTCAGGGACGGCGCCCAGGCCCTGAGTTCAAGCCCCAGGACTGACCAAAAAAAAATCCAAAGACTCGCTAATTGTACAACTAAAGAGGCTGATGACAATAAAACGTCTCCTTTGCATTGAGACTCATCGCTTTATTGGGTAGTTCTGCTTATTTTGTCTAATTTCCATTGAGTTAGCCCTAGGAACACCACGGGCTTTCTAGTCTCATGAGTAATTTCTAAAGTGAACCTCTTAGGTACAGTAAGAGACTGTGGGTAAAAAAATGGTTAAAAAATAATAATAAGTCCTGCTGGTGGCTCCCGCCTGCCATCCCAGCTACTCAGGAGGCTGAGATCTGAGGATTGAGGTTCAAAGCCAGCCCAGGGTAGGAAAGTCCATGAGACTCTGATCTCCAATGAACCACCAGAAAACCGAAAGTGGAGCTGTGGCTCACATGGTAGAGCACCAGCCTTGAATAAAAGGATAAGAATAACCAGGCCCTGAGTTCAAGTTGCAGTACTGGTGTGCATGCACAAACACACACACACACACACACACCACACATGCCTCATACTGGATGCAATGACCCAGGTCCCTGGTTCCATTAGAAAGCCTCTGAAACATTTTGGGGTGTCAAAGCCTCTCAAAGATGCCAAAAGATCTTTCCTGACCATTTGAGTATCTAAGGAACGTCTGTGTGAATACAACATCACTCACACACGCCCAGATCTGAGGTGTGCACTCATGGTAACACACAGCTGAGTGAAATCCTCACCTTCCTCTCCCGCCTCTCTGAAAAACTCCTTCCTTCTGGCTGTTTCTAAGACACCTACGTGTTTACATTGCTGAGAGCTATGACATGTTAGTGGGGGAGGGTGGGAGGGGGGTGAGTCTTGAACTCAGGGCCTGGGCGCTGTCCCTGAGCTCTTCAGCTCGAGGCTGGTGCTCTACCACTTGAGCCACAGCGCCACTTCCAGTTTTCTGGTGGTTCATTGGAGATCAGAGTCTCATGGACTTTCCTGCCTGGGCTGGCTTTGAACCGCGATCCTCAGATCTCAGCCTCCTGAGTCGCTGGGATTATAGGTGTGAGCCACGGGTGCCTGGCAATTAATGGGTCTTTATTGCAAGTAGATAGTATCTACTACCAAGGGTCAAAAACAAAGTAGAAAATATTCAGAAGGAGGAATTCCACAGCAAAGACCCCTCAGATGACAACTTTATTTCTTGGCATGATTTTAGACATTAGAAAACACGGCAGCTAGGCATCGTGGTCTAAAGTTCTGTCTCTTTGCCCGGCCAGTACTGAGACTGGAAGAGGTGGTCCTTCGGAGTGCATCTTTCTTTCCTGAATCTTGTAGACGCCGTGGCTCGCTCGCTCTTGGCTGTGAAGAGACTGGGTTTTGAGATATAATTCTTCTTTAACACGAAGAGTACCGCAGTGCTCAGGAATATGGCCACTGACCCCAAAGTTACAGTCAGCCCAAGATAGATGTGTCTAGAAGAAGAAGGAACTTACAGTCATAATTCTTGTGGCTAGTCAACTTGCAATAAAATATAATGTGAAGCCGGGTGCTTGCTCACGCCTGTAATCCAAGCTACTCAGGAGGCTGAGATCTGAGGATCGTGATTTAAAGCCAGTCCGGGCAGGAAAGTCTATGAGACTCTGATCTCTGATGAACCACCAAAAAGCCAGAAGTGGAGCTGTGGCTCAAGTGGTAGAGTGCCAGCCTTGATTGATAAAAACTCAGGGACAGTGCTCAGGCCCTGAGTTTAAGCCCTAGGTCCGGGACCAAAAAGAACAAAGAAAGGAAGGTCACAATGCTACTTAGATGATTTTCTTGAAGACTGCAGATGCAGAGGAGAATGATAGCTATGAAGTCTTTTGGACAAATGCTGGTAGAGGTGTGTGTGTGTGTGTGTGTGTGTGTGTGTGTTGGTCGTGGGGCTTAAACTCAGGGCCTGGGCGCTGTCCCTCAGTTCTTGTACTCAAAGCTGGTGCTCTACCACTTGAGCCCACAGCTCCACTTCTGGCTTTTTCTGAGTAATTTATTGGCAGCAAGAGTGTCAAGAACGTTCCTTCTGAGGCTGGCCTTGAACTGCGATCCTCAGATCTCAGCCTCCTGAGTCGCTGGGATGACAGGCGGGAGCCACCAGCACCCAATCAGTCCTTTGTTTGGGGAGGAAAAAAAGGAACCACCCAGATCTCTGGGAAGCAGTTGCTAACGCGAGCTGGAGCTGCCAGGAGGAAAGAAGGGTTCGAGAACAAACCACAGGGAGGAATCCATCATTCTTCCAACGGTCGGAAGATGCTTGGGGTTGAGCCACCATTGGCTACTGATTTCCCACCCCCCTCAACTCGACAAAGCCTTGGCAATGGGGACCCCAAATTATACTCTCAGAGGAGAGCCCTGGGCCCCAAATCAATTTCACACAGCCCCTCAAAGCCTTGCCAGTCACACTGCTCACGTCCAACTTCCATGACCCAACAAACCATGTTTCTTTCTTGGACAGAAACGAGCTCAGCTTGTACGTCTTTGTGTGGAGTGTGTCTGCTTTCTCGTCCTTCCGCCTTTCATGCTTTTAAGTGATTGAAGCAGTTGCTTTAAGTAACAAGAGGCCTTAAATGTTTAATGAACTGAACGCAGTGGCCCAGAAGCCCTGGTGTTCACACGAGAGGAAATGCTTTTGTGTGTGTGTGTGTGTGTGTGTGTGTGTGTGTGTGTGTGAGTTCCAAGTCCTGCAAGAATGAAAAGAACCATTTTGGGCAATCAGAGGCAGACAGATTTCCAGCCAAATGCTTCTCTTCCTGTCCAGGGGGGAATTACAACTGACGTCAATGGGATAGTTTAGCTCACTTGAAAGAGAGAGAGGAGACAGACAGACAGAGAGAGACAGACAGAGACAGAGACAGAGAGACAGAGACAGAGACAGAGAGACAGAAACAGAGAGACAGAGACAGACAGAGACAGAGAGAAAATAGAATGAAACCCCAAAATGTGACCTAATTTTAAATGTTTCTGAGTTTCGGAGAATTACTTCCTCGCTTGTATGTCTCTGCTTGCAGCATGCTACCACTTCCTTCTAGAATCTTCTTTCATACATATATATGCATGTGTGTATATATATTTTTAATTTTTAATATATATTTTAATATATATTTTAATATATATTTTAAATATTTAAATATATATGCGTATGTATTTAAAGTTTACTCAAAATGGGGCTGGGAAGGTGGCTCAGTGGTAGAGCGCCAGCCTTGAGCTGAAGAGCTGAGGGACAGCGCCCAGGCCCTGAGTTCAAGCCCCAGGTCTAGCAAAAAAAAAAAAAAAAAATAGGAGCAGTACTGCAGCGAGCTTTGGGGTGCTTGACTTAGTACCTGAAGAGCCCAGAATCGTAGAACCTGCAGGATCCTCTGCTCCCGCAACTTCTAACTCCCCATTGCAGACATGCGCTGTCGATCAAAACGCCAAAATACACCGGGGCCGGGATTCCAGCTGTGAGAATCAAACACACCATTAGTTCTGGAACAGAGGCAGGTGCTTCGTTTTGGGTTTTGTTCACAAGAATGATCTGGAGGGGCTGGGAAGGTGGCTCAGTGGTCGAGCGCTTGCCTTGCATGCATGAGGCCCTGGGTTCGATTCCCCAGCAACACATAAGCAAAAAGAAAAAAGCTGGAAGTGGCGCTGTGGCTCAAGTGGTAGAGCACCAGCCTTGAGCTGAAGAGCTGAGGGACAGCGCCCAGGCCCAGAGTTCAGGCCCCACAACCGGACCCCAAAAAAAAAAAAAAAAAGAATGATCTGGAACAACTTTGCTTGTGGCCTGATCATTACTGTCTGAAAAGCCATCAATTACAGGATGATGTTCCCTCCCTCCCTCTCTTTCTTTCTTTGTTTTTTCTTTTTTGTCAGTCCTGGGACTTGAACACTGGGCCTGGGCGCTGTCCCTCAGCTCTTCAGCTCAAGGCTAACGCTCTACCCACTTGAGCCACAGCGCCACTTCTGGCCTTTTCTGCTTAGGTGGTGCTGAGGAATCGAACCCAGGGCCTCATGCGTGCAAGGCAAGCGCTCGACCACTGAGCCACCTGCCCAGCCCTATTTATTTATGTGTGAAGTCACCAACACCTTTTTGTCTTCACAGTGCTAGTCCTCATTTTCTTAATCTACAATGGTTTAGGAACTCTATGACCTTTAACAATAAAATTATATATAGAGAGTTTTATCTATCTATCTATCTATCTATCATCTATCTATGTATCTATCTATCTATCTATCTTTACAAATCAGGTGTCCTGTCTGTCTGTCTGTCTTTTTCTGGCAGTTTTTCCCACAGGATCCAGATTCCTCTGGTCAGTGCCATTCATTGAGCTTTTGGAGCCCCCCTCCCTCCCCCTCCCTCCCCCTCTCTCCCCCTCCCTCCCCCTCCCTCGCCCTTCCCTCCCCCTCCCTCCCCCCTCCCTTCCTCCCCCCTCGCCCACCTCCTCTCTCTGTTGGCTCCCACGTGTCTCATTCATCGGGAAACACGCAGACCTGCCTGGCAGCCCCGTCCAGGCCTCTGCCTTCCCTCTGTGGTGTCTTGGCACTGCCACTGCCTATTTTAATAATGCCACAGCCGCCTGGCCATGTTTCCCACCTCCTTTCTCCCATCCGCCCCTCCGTGGAGGGGGTCGTTGGTTAAATCACAACTGTCCTGGGGCAAGTGACACCCCCACCCCCTCCCTTCCCTCCTTCCCTCCTTCTTCCTTCCTTCCTTCCTTCCTTCCTTCCTTCCTCCCTCCCTTCCTTCCTTCCTTCTCCTTCTTTCCCTCCTTCTCTCCTTCCTTGCTTCCTTGCTTCCTTCCCTCCTTCCTTCCTTCCTTCCTTTCTTCCTTCCTTCCTTCCTTCCTTCCTCCCTTCCTTCCTTCCTTCCTCCCTTCCTTCCTTCCTTCCTTCCTTCCTTCCTTCCTTCCTTCCTTCCTCCCTTCCTTCCTTCCTTCTCCTTCTTTCCCTCCTTCTCTCCCTCCTTCCTTCCTTCCCTCCTTCCTTCCTTCCTTCCTTGCTTCTCCTTCTTTCCCTCCTTCTCTCCTTCCTTCCTTCCTTCCTTCCTTGCTTCTCCTTCTTTCCTTCCTTCTCTGCTTCCTTCCTTCCTTCCTTCCTTCCTTCCTTCCTTCCTTCCTTCCTTCCTTCCTTCCTTCCTTCCTTCCTTCCCTTCTTCCTTCCTTCCTTGCTTCTCCTTCTTTCCCTCCTCTCCTTCCTTCCTTCCTTCCTTCCCTCCTTCCTTCCTTCCTCCCTCCTTTCCCCTCCCTTCCTTCTTCCCTCCCTCTCTCCCTTCCTTCTTTCCTGCCTTCCTTTCTTCCCTCCCTCCCTCCTTCTTTCCTTCCTTCTTTCCATGCACCATTACTGGGGCTTGAACACAGGGCCTGGGCTCTGTCTCTGAGTATTTTGCACTCAAGGCTGGTGCTCTAGCACATGAGCCACAGCGCCACTTCCAGTTTTCTGGTGGTTCTTTGGAGATAAGAGTCTCATGGACTTTCCTGCTCAGGCTGGCTTTGAACCACGATCCTCAGATCTCAGCCTCCTGGGCAACTAGATGACCGGTACAGAGGCCAAACTGAAGCTGAGGTCTTCCGGAATAAAGAATCAGGATGGTCGATAGCATTTTCCTTGTGTCAGCAAGAATGCACACAGACCCCCCCTCCCACCCCACACAAACACACGAGACACTTGTGTCTTTCTGAATACACTTACCCAGCACCCTCACTGCTAGGGTGTAGATACCCAGGGCAAAAGATTTCAGTTGAGGCTTGATGCTTCTAGAAAACCAACAAAGGCACTGCATTAAACACCATTGGTCATGATTTCGAAATGGAATTCGTGGAACTTACACACCAGGCATTGAGCTACATAACCTGGTTAAACATGATGCAAAGAGCCAGACGCCGGTGGCTCACGCCTATAATCCCAGCTGCTCAGGAGGCTGAGATCTGAGGATCGAGGTTCAAAGCCAGCCCGGGCAGGAAAGTCTGTGAGACTCTGATCTCCAATAAAACCACTAGAAAACCAGAAGTGGTGCTGTGGCTCAAGTGGTAGAGCACCAGCCTTGAGCTGAAGAGCTCAGGGACAGCGCCCAGGCCCTGAGTTCAAGCCCTACTACCGACAAGAAACAGAAAGCCGAGGGATTGGGATAATTACACTAAAATAATCCATATGGCTTCGTGGATTAAGATCCGAGTGGGAAGAGACAGCCCTGCCCCTCACCTGAGGAGAATGATGTACCCAGGAATTCCGCCCAGAGACAAAGTGTACGAGCTGACGACGGAAATCACCAGGAAATAGAGAAACATCTGGGAGCAGCTGTTATCTTTCTGGCACCTTCCCAACATGCCCGAGGAGTTCCCTGGCCCAGAGCTGGACGCAGCCACGCAGCTACAGTTGTACAGGATCTGGAGCGCAGCAAAGACAAGGCCGATGAGGGATGCGCATGGCTTCATGAATTCAAGAGTCAAATACTTATTCATTTATGTTTGTCAGTGGTGGGGCTTGAACTCAGGGCCCGGGTGCTGAGCCTGAGCTCTTTCACTCAAGGCTGGTGCTCTACCACTTGAGCCACAGCGCCACTTCTGGTTTTCTGGTGGTTCATTGGAGATAAAAGTCTCACAGACTTTCCTGCCTGGGCTGGCTTTGAACTGTGATCCTCAGATCTCAGCCTCCTGAGCAGCTGGGATGACAGGCGGGAGCCACTGGTGCCTAGTTCAACTATTTATTTTTTACAAGACTTACTAGTGTAATTGCACATATATTAACTAAGGAAGGAGGAGATATTGTTTTTACTGTATTAGATATATTACGGTGAAATCTGTGGAGCTGAAGATGATTGTTGGTGGCTCTGGCCTGTCATCCCAGCGACTCAGGAGGCTGAGACCTGAGGATCACGGTTCAAAGCCAGCCAGGGCAGGAAAGTCTATGGGACTCTGATCTCCAATGAACCAGTGAAAAACTGGAAGTGGTGCTGCGGATCAAGTGGTAGAGCATTTGCCTTGAGTGAAAGAGCTCAGGGACAGCGCCCAGGCCCTGAGTTCAAGCCCCAGGACTGGCAAATCTATATATGTATGTATGTATGTATATGTTTATATGTCTGTCTGTCTATGTATGCATGTATGTACGTATGTACGTATATGTATGTATGTATGTATCTATCTATATATGTATCTGTCTACCTACCTACTTAACTATGTACCTGTCTGTCTATCTGTCTTTTTGTCTGTCTGTCTGTCTGTCCTGTCTATCTGTCTTTCTGTCTGTCTATCTGACTGCTGTCTGTCTGTCTGTCTGTGTGCCTGTCTGTCTATGTCTTTTCTGTCTGTGTGTCTGTCCTGTCTGACTGTGTGTCTGTCCTGTCTATCTGTCTGTCTGCCTGTCTGGTCTGTCTGTCCTGTCTGTCTGCTGTCTGTCTGTCTGTCTGTACGTCCTGTCTGTCTGTCTGTCTGTGTGCTTGTCTGTATATGTCTGTCTGTCTGTCTGTCCTGTCTGTCTGTCTGTCTGCATGTCTGCATGTCTGTCTGTCTGTCCTCATTCCAAAGCCTGCAGATTCCAGGCTAATATTACTTAGCCACAGAATGACACAACTGGAACACTGCACAACAACTGCTGGGAAGGCCTGGCGGCCGGGGCAGCCGGGGTCTCGCTTACGAGGCTTCTCCCGGCCGCGCGGGAGGCCTGGCAGCCGGCGAGGCAGGCGGACGCGTAGGTGACTCCGTCGGCCCCACACACGGGCTCCCAGTGGGCCTCTGAGCACTGGCATCTGGAGTTGCAGTCGGCGAGGAGGCCGCCTCGGCCGGGGGACTCGGGCCGCGTCCTGCGGAGACAAGTCACCGCCTCAGCACGACCCAGCCGGCCGGGCGGGCGGGCAGGGCGAGGGCCGCCATCTCAGACAGCACCCGCGGCCCTGCCTGCGTCCCAGCCACCCAGGAGGCCTAGACCTGAGGATCAGGGTTCGAGGCCAGCCTGGGCAGGAAAGGTCGTGAGGCCCTGATCTCCCAGGAACCAGCAAAGAGCCAGAAGCAGAAGAGCGCCT